>NW_025791085.1:0-39520 GCF_907164935.1 Osmia bicornis bicornis
GAGAGCGGCGCCACCGCCCAGCGCGTGGCCGCGGCGGTCCTTCCAGTGCTCAAGAAATGGAGGGACCGCGACCACGGAAGGCTCACGTTTAGGACCACACAGGTGCTCACCGGTGAGCTCCTGCACTGGATCCGGGCGGAGGGGACGGCAGCATGCCATCCATCACTGCGGGGCGGGGCGGGACACCAAGCAACATATCATGGAGCACTGTCCAGCGTTTGCGCGTGCCCGTCACGCCCTGCGGTGCGAAGTTGGTGGTGATCTCTCGCCGGCGGCACTTGTCAAAGAGATGCTCGCCGGCGAGAATCAGTGGAAGGCGGTGACCGATTACTGCGAGACGGTCATCGCCCTGAAGGAGGAAGCGGAGCCGGGTCGGGACAGAACCGACCCCATCCGCAGAAGAACGAGGGGGCGTCGTCGGGGGAGACCCCCTGACGGCGTCACCTGAGGGAGATGGGGCGGTGGGCCGTGAAGATGTTACATACCAGGCCCACCGCCCCCAACGGAGAGAAGAGGATGGGGGGAGCACTCTCTTCCTCTGAAGGGGAGTTCTGTGGGGGGACACCAGTCACCCCCCGGAAGAGGAGCACCGGAGAGGGGCGAACGCCCCTCCCCCAACACCGATCGCGCGGCCCCGCGAAACTTATGCGGGGCCGCATGGGGCCGGGGCTGGGGCCTCGGTCCCTATGGCACGCGGCCCGTCATCGGGTGTGGCCCCCGATGGCGGCGGAGTTTGGCACGTACGGGGAGGGCCAAAGCTAGACCCTGCCCCGAGCAAGGCGGCGTCAACGCACCATGAGTGTTTGGGCCCCGATGTTGTTCGTCAGATGTCCCGGGGCCCTCCCCAACACACAGCGTAGGCCACCGTGGGGGTTTTAGCCGGTAAAAATCCGGCACTACCCTCGGCTCCTCCCCAGGAGGGCTGGGGGCGTCTTTCGAAGATTTCCCCCACGTAAGAAAAAAAAGGTTTCAGGGGGAATCTATTGTGGATCTGGGCTGGGCGTCCCCTGTGGCCGGGCGCATGATGCAAAATTGGAGGGTGGCGGCGAGGGAGACGCTGAGTGATCATCTATACATCACCTTCAGCTACTCCCTCCACACCGCCCCCAGGCCGGCGCGTGGCCCGCCACTGCGTCGCAGGGTGCTGAAGAGGCTGGACAAGGACATGCGGATGGCCGCAGCCCTTGCCGGGCCGGTCGCGGACCTTGAGGGGGAGGCCAAGTTGTTCCGGGAGGCGATGACCGCAATATGCGACACCGCCATGCCCCGGGCCCCGCGCCTGCTCCCCCGGAGGGCGGTGTACTGGTGGTCGGGCGACATTGCGGATCTCTGATCCGAGTGTCAGCACGCCCGGCGCCAGTGGCAGCGCGCCCGCAGGGCTCGAGTCCGCCACCCAGCGAGGGAGGATCTGCTGAGGGGCACATACCAGGTCTTCGTGGTAGCCCTGAGGCAGGCCATCAGGAACGCGAAATCCCGGGCGTGGGAGGAGCTCCAGGGCTCTCTGGACGAGGACCCGTGGGGGCGCCCTTACCGGATGGTGATGGCAAGCTCCGCGCACGGGTGCCCCCGGTCTCGGAGAGCCTGGACCCCCAGCTGCTGACGCGGGTAATAGACACCCTCTTCCCCCGTTCCGGGGGAACGTCGCACCTGCGCCACGAGCAAGGGCCGGCGGAGCCTGTCGCCTGGTCCGCCAACCTGGGGGTCACAGAGGAGGAGATGGACGATGCCGTCAGAAGGCTCGGGGCCAAGAACACCGCGCCGGGCTTGGACGGCATCCCCTGCCGCGCCTGGGTTATCGCGTCCGGCGTCCTAGGTCCGAGGCTGTGCCGCCTCTTCAGCGCCGCTATGGAGCAGGGGGTGTTCCCCTCGATTTGGAAGGAAGGGCGGCTGGTCCTCCTCCGAAAGGACGGACGGCCCGCAGATTCTCCCTCTGCGTACCGGCCCATTGTGCTGTTGGACGAGGTGGGAAAGCTCTTCGAGCGTGTCATAGCAAACCGCCTCGTCCACCACCTGTGGCGCGTTGGCCCCGATCTGCCCGACATCCAGTTCGGGTTTCGCGAGGGTCGCAGCACCATCGACGCTATCCAGCGCACCCTCGCCGAGTCGGCCACGTCCCGGGGTGGGGTGGCGCTGGACGTCTCCTTGGACGTTACAAACGCGTTCAACACCCTGCTCCGTGGTACGATACGGGGGGCGCTGGTTCACCGCAACGACCCCCCGTATCTGCAGAGGATCATCGGGGCCTTCCTGGATGGCAGGTGGATACCGTACACGGGCCGGGACGGTACGCTGCACGGGAGAGAGGTCGACCGCGGAGTGCCCCAGGGGTCCGAACTGGGCCCCCCCTTATGGAACGTGGGGTACAACGCGGCGCGGCGGGTGAACCTCCCGCCCGGGGTGTGGGCCACGGTATTCGCAGATGACTACTGCCTGCTGCCCACCGGGCGGGACTGGTTGAGGACCTGCCGTCGTGCCGAGGTGGGGGTCGCCATCGTGTGAAGAGCGATCCGGGGGCTGGGTCTGGCGCTGGTTCCTCACAAGACCGAGGCCATGTGGTAGCCCCTCCGATCCAGCTCTGGCTCGAAGTCGACGGGTGCCGGATCGTGATCGGCCGGGGTCTTCGATACCTCGGCCTGTATCTCGACAGCCACTGGCGGTTCGATGTTCACTTCGACCACCTGGCTCCCCGACTGGAACAGGTCGCGACCAATCTTGGCCGCCTGTTGCCGAACCTCGGGGGGCCGGCAGTGAGGCTTCGCCGCCTATACGTGGGAATCGTCCGGTCCATAGCCCTAAACGGGGCTCCGATATGGGCCAGCGATCCACAGCAGGCACAGCTGCACTCTGCTGCGGCGGGTGGAGCGCCGGCTGGCCATCAGGATCGTGCGGGGCTACTGCACGACCCCCTACGAGGGGACGATTGTCCTGGCGGGTCTCATCCCACTCCGGTACCAGGCGGTGGTCGAATCCAGTACATACTGGTATTCGCGAGCCCTCCGCCAGGCCGGGGAAGACCCGCCGGGGCCGACGATCGAGGAACACCGTAGCCAGGCCCGACTGGTCGCGGCGGAAAGGTGGCAGAGATCCCTAGCAGACGGGGCTGCCGCCGGAAGCCGCGCCGTCGGGGCGGTCCTGCCGATGATATCGGAGTGGCGGGACCGCGGCCACGGCGGCCTGTCGTTCCGGGTCACGCAGGTGCTCTCCGGACACGGGGTTTTCGGGGAGTTCCTGTGCCGGAGGAACAGGGAATGGACCCCCCACTGTTGGACACCGTTGGGACACCGCACAACACACGCTGGCGGAGTGCCCGGAGTTCGTGGTGGCCCGCCACGCCCTGACGGCAGAAATAGGGGAGGATCTCTCGCCGGCAGGCGTCGTGAGACAGATGCTTGCTGGCGAGACAGAATGGAGGGCCGTGACCACCTTCTGCGAGGAGGTCATTGCCCTCAAGGAGAGGTCCGAGCGGGATCGTGAAAGGTATGATCCCGCTCGGTGAGGTCGCGGACGTGGGACGCGACGACGTCGCCAGGATCCGCCGCCGGTGTAAGCGGCGCGGGGGGGCGACGGCGGCTTTCGCTGTTTGCCCTCTCGGCGCGACGGATGCGGGACGGGATAGTGTAGCGGGAGGGCCCGTGTGCCCCCCCGCCTCCTGGGGAGATTTTACGGGGGGTGTTTCTTTTGGGGTGGGAGGGGTCGCGGTGTACCCTCCCGCCCCGGACGAAATGAGCCCGAACCCCGGTCGGACTCGGGGGCGTGCGGGTGGGGAACCCGTTCTCAATCGGGGGCCCCTCTCCGTCCGCCTCGGGGGGGCCGGGTGACTCCGGGCGGAGAGTGGCGATTTCCCTCCCACGTTGGGAGTGGCGCTGGCCCCCACAAGGGGGGTGCAGCGGAACCGAGGGAGTCCCCCTGGAGGGTGGCCGGCCACGGCTCACCGCAGCCCACAGGGGGTCGACTCGGCGGGCCGCAGGCGCCCTGTTTGGGCGCCATTGCACGCGGACCCGGGGTGTAGCCGGCACCGGAAGCCGGCGGAGCGAAGTGCTGCTTCTGATGTTCTTCGCGGGCGGGCGGGGGGTTGCTCCTCCCCGTAGCCTGTGAGGAGATCGAGGGGTGGTGACTGCAGGCGGTGCGGGTTGGGGGGCCCGGCCGCCATTGCACGCAGTTCTCCCGCGATGGAGCCGGCACCGCGTGCGACCACTGGTGCCGGCTGGGGGAGTTGTTACATCCCCGGTGAGGTGCGCCTTCAGCGCACGGCGGGGGAGGCTCCGGAGTTATAGTAATCAGGTCCCGGAGCCTCTGCCATACGCCAGAGGAGGTCGCCGTGCGGTTTTAGTCAGTAGGAATCTGACACTCCCCCGCTGCCCTCTCTCAGGGGCGCGGGGGGTCTTATGCAAGATTTCCCCACGAAAAAAAAAAGGTTAGGTTAGGTTAGGTTAAGTTGGAGTCTCTTCACCCCTGTGGCTGGGGGGTTTAGAATACAGCCACGATAACCCCTGCCTGTCGTAAGAGGCGACTAAAAGGGGGGCGTGAAGATGGAAGACAGCGAAGAGGACAGTCGTGGTTGGGGCGCTGCAGTGAGAAGAGGACGCTCTGAAGGAGTCAAGCAGAACACGGGTGAGCTTTCATTTATTAATATACTTAATCATTTATTTTGTGTGCTTGAGATCTTGTGAGAATGTGCGAGTGTGTGCGAGTGTGCGTCGAGCAGGTCATCGAGGATTGCAGCCTACGAAGACGTGGCACAGTCAACCGGGGAAAGGACTCGCCCCGGGACCTGGCTGTGCTGAAGAAAAATGGCCTGTCCCGGCAGGGGTCAGGTGGGAGAGATGACCTCAGGGAAAATGCACATCTTCAGCATCCTACAAGGTGGACCAAGACATGGCACGGTCAACGGGAGGCAAGATGTCCCGGTCCTGGCGGTGGTCGAAGAAGAAGCTCCTGCCCTGGCAAGTGCCAGGCAGGTGAACACAGGCACGGCCAACCGTTGAGTGGGTACCTCCGGTTCCTGGTCGTAGTCCAAGAAAAATCCTGTGCCTTATCGTACAGGTTGAAAATGTCCTACCGCTTGATCGGAGGTGTAGCGGCGTGGATCCTCAATCCCTTATAGCTTGATATGCGCATGGCGGATTGAGGGTGGACGAAAGCGTCATGAAAGCTAGGGAGCCGAAGCGCCGCTGCGGCTATCGCTGTGTTCAAGTGGGATATTCTCAAAGGATGAAACGGTTCCGGCGGCCTACGTCAGGGGAGGGGTTTTTAGTGGGTAGTGTATCAGGCCGCGGACGCCCCTTCTGGGTACCGCCGGGTCGCCCCTTCTGGGCTGTGACTCTATCTTTTGAGCACACCCTTTAGGGTAGAGCTATCAGGTTGCCCCTTCTGGGTTGCCTCTTTGGGTTTGCCCCAACCAATGGACGCCAGGCCCCCCTTCTGGGGATACGAGTCCCACACTGCCCGGGTCCCTTCTAGCCGAATAGTGCGAACAGGGGTAGCCAGCGCGTGCATAAATGCATTTTCCTCTTCCATTAACCCCACAAAAAAAAAAGAAAAGGTTGGAGTCTCGTGCTGGCTGCCGAGCTGGTCGGACGTGTCGTTCGGGGGTCCCGTGGCCTGCCAGGCATCTGGCGCTGCGGGTTGCATCGTTCTTTGTTTCCTTGATTTTTCTACAACTTCTTCGGTTTTTCTTCGGTTTTGCAACATCAGTAATTCCTACGATTTCGCGACCTTTGCGGCCCTTGCTGTGCTTCGCGGCGCCTCACGACTATGTGGATACTAAGTGCTAGGTTATCTTCTTTGGTGCATGTGTGTGCGCGTTCTTTTTGTGTCTCCCCGTAATCTGTGCGGTTCTATCTAGTGTTACGGAAGTGTACCAGTGATACGAGCTCGCTTCACTAATGTTTTACTGCAAGCGTGCTTTGCGGTTCTATTTCGTGGCTGCGACGTACATTCATCGAGGACCTCGAGTGTATGGGCATTGCTGATGCAGCCTCCTTATCTTGGCGACTGGTCCACCCTGATCTGCCTCACCAAATCTAAATTGACATCTACCCAGCCCGACTCACGAGATGAGAACTGTGACGTGAGGTTTTGAGAGAACCAAAGGAAGGTTACGTGCACTGCTGCCATTGTTGATGCTGCCTTTTATCTGGACGGCTAATCAACCCTGATTTGGCATATCAATCAAGTTTGACACCTTCTCAGCCTGTCTTACGAAAGGGCAACTGCAACACACATTGCGAGCCGCCCACGGTTGTCATAATGGTATGTCACTCCCGCACAAATAACCGAAGGAAGGGTAAGTTTGAACCAGGATATTTTGATTTCAATCCCAGCCTCAACCCTAGTCTCAATTTCAGCTTCATACATTATAAACTAATCAAACGCAAACACAATTGCATAACCTAATTCAAACATAGTTTGCTCTCTGTTAATTACAAACCGGCGATGGCTTCTGGAAGCTGTGGTCTGCTCACCAAGTATCGGGCTCTCTGTCAGAAATATGCAAAAGATTGTGCTAAACCCTCATGTAACCACGTATATCCTAAATCTATGAATGCTTCTTTCATATCTCTTATATCTCCTGTGGCACTATGGCTCGTCTGTCCGACCAACTAGCAAAGTAGAGAACTGTATTAAATGAATTAAACTCCCTTTGGAGGCGGGGATTGTAGAACCCGTCCCCAGCTTCCTTGGCCCGACGTCGTTAAAAATGAAGCAAAAGGGGTCGCGCGCGAAGTCCTTATTATAGCTAACGGCGGGTTTTTATCATCACCCGCACGCGGGCGGCGGAATTCGCTCGCCGCTCGTCCGCATGTTTCTCCCATCTCTCGATGAGGCGCTTCGCCTCCAACGAGTGGCTCACGCGGTTCGGGTGATCTCTGACCTGCTGAAGTCTCAATTATACTCTAACTTCAATTGTGCAACTGCTTGGGCAAGCAGCTAGGGAAATAACCAACTGCGATTACCGGCTCATCACCGGTTGAATCTATCCAATCTTAAATCTAATTTCTAGCTCACATATGTACCTAAAACCAGAGTACGAAACCTCTCGTAACTCTAATGTAACCTTTCACTCTGCGAACACCGTTTCTAGCATTCTGTTCGCATTCTGCTGATTCTAAATCCTGAAATAGTGATCAGCAGCCTATTTTGTGAACTTACATTTATGGCCCCTTAGCTTCAACTCCCACGTTAATACAAAACTCAATTTACGAATCCCTCTCAACTTCTAATCACTAGTATAGATTCATAATTATGAATTATGAATTATCAACTCTAGCTCCCTGTTGTCCTTAATTTGGAAATGTTGAACTATAACATACTCTTATATGCAAACTACATTCTATCAATCTAAATATAATTGCATTTCCTGCGCTGCACGACTGTCAATCGGCAACCTCAAACTCCAGGCTCATCACGTTCGTGTCCTGGTTCTTTGCTGGACTATGATTTGAAATATGGAATTGAATTTCCCCTGGAGGCGGGGGTTACAGAATACGTCTCCAGCCTCCCTGGCTTGTCGTAAAAGGCGACTAAAAAGGGACCTCGCGCGGAGTCTCTCCAGATTGGCGCCTTCAGGCCGTCGTACACGGACGCGGCTCGCTTGCAGTTCTTCTTACATCGGCCGATGGTCGTCTCATCGACTTAGTTCTGGACATTACGTGCGAGTGGGCGACTTAATACGCTCATCGCCCGTCGGTGCGCGCCTTTCACCCGCTTGACGAGACGCTTAAAACTTCTAGCTCTCACGCCTAATTTTAAATCCAATCATGAAAACTCAACTCTAATACATGCTTCATTGTTCGAATACCTACCTATCGCCCTGGCAACGCTTAATTTTGAGAAAGATTCGCATCAATTGCCTTCGCGGGACTGTATTAATTGCCTCTTAATTTTATTCTTATGATAAGTTAATTCAAATCTACGACTCTTCTCAATCCTTAATCATAATACTAACATAGTCCTTCAACTACGAATCATTGACCCTGGTTCCTTGTCAACTTTAGAATTTTTGACTATTTCAAGATTGCGTTTCATCAATTTAATCATAATTGCATTTTGCACAACATGATTTTCAATTGATGACCTCGAGTTTCAGGCGTATTAAGCTCGCGTCTCGACCCTCTCCCGGACTCCGATCCGCGGTTGATTTTCCTTACCGTACTCCCCGTGTGGGCCCTTCCCAACTGCTATTTGCCAAAGGTGACGGAACTCGTTAACCCGGCTTCGGACTGCCTGGCCTGCATACTGCACCCATTAAATTTTTAAGTCGGATTTTGTGTGGCTTGGCAAGTCGCCCGTGCGGAAGTGCTCCTTCGCGGCTCCCCTTCCTCCCTGCTCTCGCTCAGCGTGGCCTCACGAGTACGACTTCGCCTCAATTTTCCAGATACGCGAATAATATACTTGGCATCGATTGTGCCGGTAATGATCAACTCAATGAGTGAACCCTACCTTCGAACTTCTGTGTATGTGCCCTATTTTATGACACGAGTACAGCATTCCTATTACTGGACTGGGTAAACACAAACATTAAGTTATGATCAAGCAATAATGCCTGCAAGGCGTCCATTTATTAATAACATTCTACGTAACTCCTTACCTTCCCTTACAAATGTTTTCTTGACATATAAATTCACAGATAAACTCGCAGATAGAATAATACACCTACTAAACTCACATACTTAACTCATATACTCGCAAACATAATTAGGTGGTCGGGTTGCGTACGTGCGTGCGTTTGGCTTGCCCTCACTAATGCCATTAATTTCGCCGGTCTGGCCTCACCGGCGCCCGCGGCCACCCCTCGCCCGGGATCCGCGTGTGCCGCGGGAGTGACGGGAGCCTCGCCGGCGGACTCGACGAGGCACCATTAACCATGCGCGTTCTCTTGCTCTCTCCACACTCTCCTTTTTGGTCATCACATCGGTTACAAACGATATAAGAGAGCGTCGCCTTCGTCTATCCAGAAGACAGCTTGCAAACGGCTCTGGAGTCAGCTCCCCTACCTCCAGGTATAGAAGTGTTCGTTGCACTGCCCAACGATCACACACGAACACTGTGTGGCACGCATCATCGTCCACTGGAGGATCGCAAAACCAGCAGCTCGGGGATGGATTTCTTCCTATCCGATGGAGATAATGAGCAAAGCATCCGTGACCCGTCATCACCTGCGCCAGATTATAGGTTAGGTAACGTGCTCCATTGCTCTCCACCCACGCCTCGATGTTGGGAATCTGCCTGCGAGTCCAGGCACCGCTCTCCGAGGTTGTCCATCGAGTTTGCCAGCGATCAAAGGTGTCATATTCCACCACCTGCAGCAGATTCACGCGCTCTTCCGGGTCCTCCGCCTCCTCGTACCCATACAAAGCGGCCCTGGCCCTTATGAACAAGTCCCACGGCATGCAACCTGACAGCGCGCCCAATGTCTCTGATGAAACGGTACGATTCGCGCGTGTCACGCGTAGTAACCCCAACCGCTTGTCGATGTCAATCGCTGTCTCACACATCCGTACTCCACCGCCTCGCTCTATACCGGAGACGCATACAAAACTATAGATTCTAGCACTCGGTAATACAGCAAACGCGGTTTCGGACCGCATCCTCGTGGATTCGGTAGCAGCCACGAGAGGTGCAGCGCTACTTTCACTGCCTTCTCACATACCCGGCTCATTTGACTATGAAAGAGTCTGCTATTACTGAACATCACACCAAGGTACCTAATCGAGCGCGATGTCCTGATTATCGCGGCCTCGTACGATAGTACAAGTCCGTCGGGTACGTGCCGCCCAGTTAAGAGCACTGCTTCAGTTTTCTCTTTCGCGAGAACCAGTCTCTCTCTCTCGTACCACGCCCCCACCACACGTAAGGCATGTTCTGCCAGCACGCGCACTCTATCTAATGATCGGGCGACTATAAGCAGCGCCATATCATCCGCGAAACCCACGGTTGTCACGCCTGGTGGTAGCAGCACCTCCAGCAGCCCGTCGTACGATAGGTTCCACAACAGTGGTCCCAACACTGATCCTTGTGGCACCCCACCAAATACAGCTGCTTCCACCCACTCACCGCTTGGCGTCCGGGTTCCCACTCTCCGCTCGCTTAAATAGCTACGTACATGTCCATTATTATCGTCGGAAACGCACGGCGCTCGGCTGCAGCCAGGATGCGGTCCCAACGCACTGTATTAAATGCATTTTTCACATCTAGGGTAATTAGCAGACAGTGATTTCGCCCTCTGCGCGCACGATTCCACTCCGACATGACCACCTTCATCGCCTGATGAGTTGATCTGCCCTCCGTGAACCCAAGTTGACGTACCGACAGCCCTCCAGACAGGCGAATCGCTTCTAGCATTAACACGCGCAAATCATATTCGAAACACTTCCCCATGTCTGACAGCATGCAAAGCGGTTGAAGGTCGGAAAGAGAATTACAGGCTTTCCTGGCCTTCGGTATTAAAGGCAGACGCCCTACTTTCCAAGCCCTTGGAAAGTATCCTAGCCTCAGACAGGAATTGAAAAGGGCACAAACCCAGCCGGATGCAGTGTTACGCAGAACGTGAACGGCCTCGCCAGGGATTTCATCTGGACCCGGAGCTTTTCCTTTCTTCAACATCCACATTGCGTACCTCACATCTTCGTTCGTGAACACGTCCCCCTGGCGCGAGGTGCCCTCCCTTGGGCTTCAGCATCTCTTTCTGGTGTTAGGAGGAACAGCGCTTGGCCGTGCGGCTTTCCCCGCGATCTCGCTTGCGTTGGATGCCGACGACGTTGACGCTCCTTCCTGACGAGGCCAGATCAATGAAGCCTGCGCTGCTTCTTCTCCTCTTGCTTCGTCTTCCCCATCTTCTTCTGCTGCACTACTACGAAAAGCGCGGACACTGTTGCGTGGAACTCCTCTCGGTTGAGGCGAACCAGGGGCGACTTCCCCTTCAGACGATTCATGACCGCCTTGTAGGGTTTCCCCCACGGATCTTCTTCGATAGTCGAGACCATCTCACTCCACGATGCCTCTTTATCTCGACGCAATGCCAAGGATAAGGCACGTCGGCTTTCCAGCATCTCCATGCGATTCGGGTGTGCCTGCTGTCGTGCTGCCGTCGGGCTCCGGCGAGCCACCTTCTGCCAGTGGTGGCGGAGACGCTTTGCTTGGAGACAAAGATCTGCTATCTCCTGGCTCCGCCATGGTACATTTTGTATTTTCCTCCTCTTGCGGGTCGGCAATGGTGGACGGGTTGACTGAAAGAGCGTCTCTAATTCCTTAATCACTTCATCAATTTCGGCCACGGTGCACAGCGGCGGTAGCGCGGACTGTTCCGATGGACCGGCTGCTGCAGCTTCTCTCTCTTGACTACGTTGAACTGTTGGATCAAGGGATCCTGGCATCGGTAACTGGCCGCTCACTATTTCCCTCCACGCCTCCATGTCCGGGCGACCTAGTCTCGCCTCCCAAAGAGAATCCTCGGGCGAACTAATAGCCTCTGGTCTCGCTTTAAATCGATGAATAAAATAGCGGTGATTCGACCCCGAATAGCGCGTGGACACTGTGGACCTAGATATTCGACCGTGGAGGCTGCGGCTACACGCAAGGGCATCGATTCGAGAACCCACGCCACCACGCTCGAATGACGGGCCTCCTTGACTTGCCACGGGCATCAGCCCTGCTTGCTCGATCAAATTCATCATACGGTGACCGCCTGAATCCACGCGATCTGATCCCCAGTGCGGAGAGCGGGCATTGAAATCCCCGGCGATTATAATCGGTTTTCTAACACTTGACAGACATGTAGCAAGACCCCGTAATTGACCTTCAAAGCTTTCTATAGTCAGTGATGGTGAGAAGTAACAACTCACTATCACAAACTCGCGAGTCTCCAATGCCACGCATCCGTCTGTCTCAAACACCTTTCTAGTCACCCCCATGTCGCAGCTAGGACGACTCGTATACCACACGCAGGCTGAGCTGCTCCTGTCCTGATGCCAATTCGGATGAGGATTAAACGGCTCACTGATGACGACTATATCCGCGCGAAACTCGTTCACGGCCTGCCACAAGAGATCCTGTGCCGCGCGGCATCTGTTTAAATTGATCTAGAGTACGCTGAACGCAGACATGTTTTCCTCTTCTCTTTCTTCTTCGGCTCGGAGATTTAGCAGCACAGTAACGTAGCTATCGGAACAAAAGGAAACGGGCACTCTTAAGTACAAGGATCTACATTTAAGTCGAACTGACCTGACATGGCAGTGATCAACACTTACTGCGACTTGTAACGGCAATGACAACCCCGGTTATGACCCTCACGGTACAAGGATCCTAAATCACAGCAAACAATGAGTAACATGGGTTCGGAAAGCGAAGCAAATGACTTATGATCTATAACTTAAATCTGAATCAAAAGGGGGAAAAGAAAGGAAGGGAAAGAGAATAAGAGAAAGGTAGGAAAAAGGGAAGGGAAAAAAAGGGGGAAAGAGGGGGAGAAAACGGAACAACTGTAGCACGGAAGGGATTGTTTCAACTGAGTCGCATCAATCTGCGTGCATCGCCCTCCCTCTCTGCCCTGCCCTATCAACTTAATTCAACTCACGCAACCCAATCCAAGGATGAAGCGGGACAGCGGGCTGACCTGACCCGACTTAGAAACAAGTCATGGAACCACTCGACAACGTGAAGCGAAGTCAAGTCAAGCCAGGATTTAACTGAATATATTTAATTAATTAAACTAGTCAAGATCGAACTAATTCAATCAACATGATCAAGAGTAAGGATAGAACTAAGTAATTAGTATCAGGACACCGGCAAACCGAACAGCTATTTTCAGTCGGTATTCGGCCAATATCCAGCATGGTTGACAATCAGGGACTAACCAGCTACGTATTAATAGGAGCAACGGCAGCGGAACTAACACCAACATCAGCAACAATAGTAACGCGCAGGCTGAACAAACAAGGATGGTGCGATAAACGTTAATCGACAAATGATCACTCAATACTTACTTACTCAGCGATGCTTGTCGTAGGATGACTGATAGTGATCGGCTGCGTCGCTCTTCCTCTGTTTTACTCCTCCTTCCTCTTCTTCTTCACCCGCCTCTGCTACAGACGCGTTGGCGCGTGGGCGTTGTCGGCGACAGCGGGTCCTTTTCGCTGCGAGGATGAGCAATGTGCTGTGGTGTGCTGTGCTGATATGCTGCGCTTAGTTATGCACAATAACCCCTCACTGCACCACGGCGCACGTATCGACACACGCGTACTTCCGACTTCCCCACTAGCGACTTCCCCAGTTAGAAATGTACTAAATGAAGGCCCCTACGAGGTGCCCCAATTTATATCCAGAGCGGCCGGCAATCGTTGTGGCTGGGGGAACCTGAGAGGGGTAGTCCCTCACCCTTGAGCCCCGCTTTCGAGACACGCGCTTCGGCACACTCCCCTCGCTTTCTCGCCTCCCGTCGATCGAAGCAGGTGTCTCGTGGTCTTCTTCAACAAAGCCCGGCAACCCAAAACTTACCAAGCCTTCGATGAAAGGACCTAATCAAGTCAACATTAATAACGTGAATAAATTACAATTAAATCAATTGCACTCACTGATCAATAACGGTCAAGGGTGTTGACTTAATAAAGCATAGACCAGACTTTCGATTATATCAGATCCTATTTGCTATGGAAGTATAGAATCAAGTCTCCCCTGGAGGCGGGGGTTGCAGAATACGTCTCCAGCCTCCCTAGCCTGTCATCAAAGGCGACTTAAAAGGCACCACGCGTTTAGCCCCTCTAGATAGGCAACAACAAGCCGACATGCACGGACGAGGCCCGTTCGCATCCCTTCGGACACCGGCCGATGGGTGACTCGTTGACCCGGTTCCGGCCGCTACCTGCGAGTAGGTGACGTAATCCGCTCATCACCTGCTTGTACGTGCCTCTCACCCGCCTGACGAGGCGCCCTAATACTTCTAGCTCTCACGTCTAATCTTAAATTCCAATCTTGATAACACAATTCTAAGATATGTTCCTTTTTCCGAACACCTACTTCTCTCTCTGGAAACAAATTTTGAAAGCAATCCGCACCAACTTTCTCTCCCGGAAATTGTATCTAATTACCTCCGTATTTAATGATAAGTTTAAAATTCAAGGTTTGACCCGTATCAACTCTCAATTATAATATTATCGCGGTCTTCAACTGCGGATCACCAATTCTAGTTCCCTGCCAATTTTAGATTTTGTTGAACTTTGAACTCTATTACATTTTTCAAATTACATCTTAATCGATTTAATCAAATTTAATTTAAATCGCATTTTCTGCGGCGTACGATCTCCAATTAGCGCCCTCGAATCTCGGACGCATTATGCTCGCGTCTCGGCTTTCCTCCGGATCCCGACTCGCGGCTTCTTCTCTGATCTCCCCCCCAGCGCTCGTTCTTTGCGGCATCCCGTGCTTGATCTTTCCCTCTTGCTGTACCTGCTGGGCAGTGGAGCGAGATCGATCGGCCCGATTCTTCCTCTTGCTGGCCGACTCTCGACGAACCATGACCCTATCTACTCTATTTTTTTGGACCCTCCTGCTGTACGCGAATATGTAGCTCCCTCCATGCGGCATCTCCTACACACCCACTACACCTTGATAGTCAGGCACGGGTACTTTTCCGACATGAATCCCGCGCCCGTCAGCGTGCCCCTGCATATTTATTTTTTGTCAGCTACGCTTCACGTGAACAATAAAACTCCGACTTCTTTATTTTCCTTATTGTTTCCATTCTCCTTTGTCTCCAGGTCGCTCGAGCAGGCCTCCTAGTTTATGCTACTGCCTTACTCTGCTTTACTGCTTCACTGTACTTTCACTCTATTACTCTATTATTCCTTGCGAACTCGCACCGCGTTTACCCTACGTCGCCTCCTTTAGCGCCTTGCTCCTCATTGCCCGTTTATTACCCATCACCTACTTTATCGCCTACCCTACCCGACACCTGGTACAGCTTAACTCCAAATGTACCGTATGCCGCTTTACAAACTTTCCGGTTACAGCTGTTTCTGGCTGTTTTTCGTTGTGCTCTACCGTCCTTTTTCCCTATTCCTCCATTTATTTCTTTATTTATGTTTTTATTTCTCCACTATTTTCACCTTTTACATTCTGCTCAGGATCCACACTCAATCTTACTGTACACATCTGCTTTTACTTTTAAACTTTCAGTTTCTATGTGTTATGTTATCTTAATTCAAGATTCTCAGAACCCCCTTAATTTCACGTACAATTCTTCTCCTTGATCACCCATTTTAGCCTCCCCATAACTTTAATTCTAAGATAACGAGCATTTATTCATTTACATCGCATCCGCACAAATTATATTTAATTACTTTTAGACTACGATTCCCGCGATCAACTCTACCCTCAATTTAAATTCAATTTAAAATCCAAATCCAGAACTCCTCCCGGGTCTCAAGTCTAACATCAACACAATTTCACAACCCCAAATCATAAAGCTTAATTTGTCACTAATCTTAAATCCTGAAAACTTCTAGCTCTAACACATTTACTGTGGAAAACTACATCCCATCCTCCCCTGGAGGCGGGGGGTTACAGAATACGTCTCCAGCCTCCTTGGCTTGTCGTAAAAGGCGACTAAAAAGGAATCGCGCGCGAAGCCCCTTCAGATCGGCAGTATCGGACCCTTCGTACACGAACACGGTTCGTTCGCACCCCCTTTAGACCCCGACCGACGGCTGACCCATTGACCCAGTTTCGGCCGCTACCTCCGAGCGGGTGACGTAATCCGTTCATCACCCGTTAGTACGCGCCTCCCACCCGCCCAACGAGACGCTTAAAACTGCTAGCTTTCGTGCCTAATCTAAAATTCAAATTTCGAAAATTTTAATACATGCTACATTTTCCGAACATCTACCTCTCTCTCCGACAATTAATCTTGAAAGCAATCTGCACCAACTTTCTATCGCGAAAATTGTATCTAATTACGTTTAAAATTAATTTTCATGGCAAATTTAAAATTCAAGGTTTTGGTTCGTATGAATTCTTAATTATAATATTAATGTGGTTCTTCAAACACGAAACATCAATTCTAGTTTTCTGTAAATTTTAGAATTTGATAAATTTTGAATTTTATTACATTTTAAATTTTCTTACATCAATTTAATTAAATTCAATTAAAATCGCATTAACATGACGCGCGATCCCCAATCAGTGACCTCTAATCTCGGACGCATTACGCTCGCGTCTCGGCTCTCTCCCGGATTCCGACCCGCGGCTTCTTCTTTGATCCCCTCTCTCGCGCTCGCTCTTCACAGCATCCCGAGCTCGATCTTTCCCTCTCGCTGTACCTGCCGGGCAGTGGATCGAGACCGGCCGGCCTGATCCTTCCTCCCGCTGGCCGCCTCTCGGCGAACCGCGACCCTTCTTACTCTTCCCCATAGGTTCTCTGACTGCATACGTACTATACGTAGCGTTCCACTTACGGTGCCCGTACACACATGTAGTATAGAATTGAATGTTGGAGTCTCGTGCGGACTGCCGGGCTGGTCGGACGTGCCGGCCTAGGGTCTTGCGGCCTGCCAGACATCTGGCACTGTAGGACCGCTGCATTTTCTTTACACGATTTTCTTCAAACTTCTTCAGTTTTCTCTCGGCCTTGCAACGCTGGCGGTCTCTACGCTATCGCGATCACGTGGATTTTGTTGCGCTACGCGGTGCCTCACGATTGTGCGGGTTTTAAGTGCTAGGTTTCCTGCATCGGTGTACGTGTTGCGACTCCCTTGTGCCTCTCGTAATTTGTGCGACCCTTCAGGCGAAGGGCAAGTGTATTTGTGCTGTGAGTTTGGTGCGATAATAACATCGATCGCAAGTAAGCCCGACGTCTCTACCCCGTGGCTATGAGGAGATTGCTCTTCTGCCAGCTTGGTCCCGGACTCTGGTACGATTCTGTGGCGGCTCCGGGGCCGTCCTGCTCCGTGAGCCTGGATCGCTTATCGCCTGATCCTGGGGGCATTATCACGGCCCGGCCTGCGAGACGACGGCTGCGATGTTGGATTCGGATTCCGCTAGACGAGACGAGCTGTCTTTTATTGTTGCAGTGGTATGTCATTTTGCGTAGAGAACCTACGATGGGGTAAGTCCGTATTGGGAAATACAATTTTAAACACAGCCTCGATTCGGGTTTCAATGTCAGCCTTAGATGGTGACAAACGATTGAATTATTGATTAACGAACTACCTGGTTAACTTACTGATCGTATCTCGGGAATTCTGGCTTTCTGGCTTGCTGCAGCCAACAATGGCCCCTGTGGGTGCATCAAGCATTGGGCGGGTTGTCGGAGGGTTGCATACGACTATGACTGCTTTAATATTAAGGGGGAGGAGGGGGAGGGTAATTGGGGGTAGTTTTCCTGCATGTGTGAGGGCAGGCTCGAACGCACTTGTATTTTATACTTGCTTTTTGCGATCTCGTGATTTGCCTGCCTGATTATCTGGCACCTGAGTTCTCGTCGGTCATTGCATGGGTTCCTGAACGCTTGTCGTCCCTCCCCTTTTCGGCCGTGCGGACTTGACGCGGAGGGACTTATTTCGGGATTTTTCATACTTATGCGGACTTGCGCGCGGAATTTTGCAACCGTTCTCAGCTTTCTCACAAACGTCGTCCCTATATGCGCATTTGCACCTTTATTTCTGTGTTCAGTCCTCTAATTCTGCTGCTACTATCCTCTTTCCTCACCGCTCTCGAACTTCGACTGCGGTTCCTAAACTAACACCCCATTTTTCCTAATCAATTCGTCACTTCATTAATTCATTAATTCTTTCTTTCTCTCGCATGCATGGTCACTCCTGTGCATCCACGCTCCTTTGTTTTCACCACGTCTCTGCTCGAGCGTGGTGCCGGTCGGGTTCCCCGTGCGCGGTGCGCTTGTTTTGGCGCGTGTGCGCCTCCGCAGGGTTGCCCTCCTCTCCTCCTGTGCTTTGATTGTGTCGACGCGGGCATGCGGGAGTGACGAGCGGCGCGGCCACCGCTGCAATGGTATTGTGCTTCCCCGCCGTGCTTGCTCGCCTGACGCGAGGACATTCATTTAATTTGGGACTGCCGAAAGCTCCTAAGCCTTTTAGCACACTTGCTCATTGACGCACATTTTATTCACGTTTTACTTACTTACTTTCTCTCGTCTTCGTCTGGGTCTGGGCTCGCTCACTCACACTGTTGTTGCTCCCCTTTCTTTCCTCCTCCCCCTCTTGCCTGCTGGCCTTGGCCATGTCTGCGCGCTCTCTCCTTACCTCACCACACTCTCACCTTCCCCACCCCTCTCGCCTCTGCGTTTCACCGTGTATGCTTCTGCCCCGGTTCGCTTTCATGCTATCATCTTTCCTGCACTTGCGACACTCATGGCGCTCAATTTATCGTTCGCTTCTCCTCCTTCGCTACCCACATGCACCTACATTCACCCTTTCAGTCTTACCTCTTTTATCTTTTTTATTTCTTTCTTTGCATGCGTCCTGTACCCGGCAGCGAGCCCACCCTTTCCGTCTCCCCTCTCCCTCGCTCCATTCTCTCCCCGCCGCTGCCACTCTCTTGCATGCATCTCTTCCTTTCTCTTCCCTCTCCTCACATCTGCATGCGCGCCTCGACACCCCATGTTTCCTCCTTCCCTCATCCATTCCCCTACAACCCCCCTGTTTTTCCCTCTTGCATTCACCCTCCACCATCTTCTCCTTCCTTTTCGCCCTCCCACTCCGCTTCTGCTTACCGCCCCTGGGCCGTCGGTCGGCCCTGATCGGCTCTCTGCTCACAATCTTCGACACTTCACGCCTTGTAGTCGATCGGTGAGCTCGGCCGGCCACTTGCTCCTTCTGTTCACACCTCGCTGACCTTGTGTGTTTCTCTGGCCTCGTGGGCTCTCTCCTCTATACTTCATATCCTACGCTGTTACGCGTTTCGCGCTTTTAACCGTCGTGGCAGTAAGCCAAGTCAATCGAAACCAGGAATAATCGCGTAAACCTCAGCTGTGCGCAACGGTGTACAGTTTTCCGCGAGTGCTAGAAACAGTGGGTCGTGGACAAATTGAATTGTGACAAATTGTGATTAGTGGAACTTGCCATCAATGACAACTTCAATTCAACGAATCAAGTGAATTAATTCGCAAAGAACGATGGCGCAACTCAAACTCACCTCCCTCACGCCAGACGGGCGGTTCAGCCAACTTTCAGCAAGCAGGACAGGCAGTAGCAGCAAATGCAGGCGGTCTCGGCGAAGTAAACCGGAAAATGTCCAAGCTGGTTCTGACCCGCGTACCGATAAGCATGTTTTGGGGAGACTCTGGAGAATTTGTGACTCGGACTCTGACCCTGAATATGCAACGGACAACTGCGCTAACAACAACAACAACAACAACAACAACAATTCAGACGACGACGTTATCATTCTCAGCCCGGAAACTTGCCGGAACTTCGAAGCGAGCTTTGACACCCAGTCCAGCAAGGCTAGCGGGGCTCGCTCAAATAGCACGCATCAACAAAGATCGTCGGCACCCGGCTGCACGAGCCTGTCCGCTGCTTATGACACCGTCAACGGCAAGTATCAAACCACACCGCGTAGGATCCATGGTCGTGAGGGCGAAGACAACAGAACATCGATGCGTTCTCCAACAAGGCGGTCTACTTTCCTCACAGTCGCGCAGGTGCACGCATCCATCGATCGGCCCCCGAACTCAGCAGTGAATAATCGAGTTTCCTCACCCCATCAGACGCCACTTCACGAAGGGCTTGTCAACGTACGAATCAGCGGGTCTACACGCAAACGACCGGACAACGGCTGTTCTCCTGCCCCTTCTCGTAACTCTCGCAGCTCCTCAGTGACAGGAAGCGACACGACCTTTCAGAAGCGGCAGAACAACACGAGCTCGAGCTCCCAATGGGAGCGCTTCGATGCTGAACAGATCTGTTTGGACCTAGGGAAGCTGCTTGGTGACGAGGTGTCGTTCACACCAGTTGCAAGATCTTCGTCGTCTCTTGCTGCCGCACCTGCAACCCCGGCAAGCGGACGTAATAACCCTCGACATGCTGCTCTCCCGCTCTCTCCTCGGGTGGTACTCACCAGGCTCGATTGCGAGTCCCGGCGCGCCGCCTCCCCCTGTTTGTATCAAGAAACCAGTACAGCTGGCAAGCATTGTACATACACTCTCGCGTCTCCCTCCTCCTCATACACCGACTCTGACTGCGCCTCGCCGCCTGTGTCACCATCGCTGTTGTCACCCTACTCGCTGGCTGCCTTGCACCGGCGCTTGGGTGCGCAATCTTCGGATTCATCTGTTGCTGCAACCTCGCTTCCGCCATCCCCTTCCTCGTCATATGCCTCGCTGCCGATATCAGCGGGGCTATCTCTCAGAAATGCTGGCAGCATTCTATCGAGCCTCTCGTTCAGCTCGATTGACGGCAAACGAGGCGGAAGGCTCTTAGACGCGGACAGCAGTAACAACATCGGCAACAACGCCCACGGCAGCCCCAATCGATCCGGTAGCAGGCTCTGCCGAGAGGACGTTCAGGACTCAACCCACACCTTCAAGCTGCACGACTTTTCGCCTCGCTCCTCCTCCTCCTTGTCTTACATCTTCGCCTCATCAGAAAAACCAAATTCAAATTCGGTTGCTGCCTCCCTTTCCGCACAGCAAGAACTGCTGGAACCGGACGCAAGTCCAGCAGAAACAGGCATTCCCAGCGCACATACTCGCAAAAAAGTTCCCCCAACCCTTCAAACCTCTGAAACTCGTAGCGTACCGAATCCAGATAAGCAGGCTGGATCAGCCAGGAAACAAAAGTGTAGCCTGGGACTCAGCAAACCTGGGGGAAACTCCCGTGCATCCGCACTCACCCCTACTTCCTCGTCATCCCCCACGGCCTCTGCTCAGCAGATTTGGCTGTCTCCGCAGCCATCAAAGAAGATTACCCACGCAACAAGCGCACCCCCTTCTCTCGCCTCCAGTGAGGCACAGGACTTGAAAATTGGATACAGTACGGCGGGAAACAAAAGTGGGGTAGCCTCGCCCTGCGCCTTCTCTTCCCAGCCAGCGGAACTAGGCCCTGTGGCCTCGGGTGCTGACGTCTCTACAGGTACCCCTGCAGTCTCAAGGAAACACCCAGGGGCTATCAAACGCGACTCCATCGTAGTAGTCGTCAGATCCCGCAAATTAATCGGATACAGAGAAATGGTTGGCACCGTTAGGTGCAGACTTGGGACACAGCGCTGGAAAATCCACGGGATCAGGAAGGGCCCAGGATGCACCTTCTGCATCAACTTCGGCACGGATGGCGAGGAAGCGGCTGAAGACTTCATCAGAGTCTTCAAACACAGGATGGTATGCGGATGGGAAGCCTACCTTCAGCGTCGCAATAAACAGGTGGTTTTATTCAACGTCGATCCCGCGGCAGACGGCCGCGAGATTCAAAAGGCCATCGGAAAGGCCATAGGCGCCACACCAAGAGCCCTGCGGATCACCGAAGGACCATCCGACAGGACCCATGGAAGACACATCCTGATTGACTGTAGGTTGAGGCTAGCTGACCGGATCCTAGCCCTTGACAGCCTACAGATTGGATGGTGCCCAGCAATAATCAAGAAACAAGGAAATGGGTATTAGCCTACCCATAGGCACAGGCGCAGATTGAGATCCGGGACCCACACGGTCGCGCACGGCCACGCACGACCACGCACGTGTATACATTTACGCGTATAAGGCATGACACTAGTGACATTAGTGAATTGCGGCCTGTGATCTGTTGTGTTTTTTGTGTATCTTACGTTGCACATCTCATTTTACATTTGTATGCCTTCTGCACCTACATTCTACAACTTATGCCTTTTCTTATCTTATCTTATATTTTATTCCATTTTATTTTACTTTGTTTTATATTCTATCTTATTTTATAGCCCATATCTTATACTATATATCTTACATTTTACAGGACGCAACTTCCATATTAGCCCCATACGCCATGTTGCACTGTATTATATTGTATTATATTGTAATATATTGTACCAATTATATTATACCATTGTGTGCCATGCTACACCATATCATATCATATTGTATATAAACAATTTCATTGCCTGTCTACTTGTATTCCTCGTATCCCACTGCACAGCATATCCCACATCCTGCATTGTGCATCACACGGTGCATTCTGCTCTATCCATGTCATGTCCATGTTAAATGCATATGTTACACACTTTTACATTCTGTGCTTTTTAAAACAGAGCGAAAGCGCTTATTTTTGCTCTTATGTCTTTGATTACACTTCGTACATCTTGTCCCTACATTCATACCCTTATACCTCTATGTTATATTATTTTCATTTTCATTTTTATTATTCTCATTCTATTTCTTACAAGCACCGCCAGAGCATGCCCATGCTTCTCCTGCACGTACGGCCTTCCTATAAACATAAACACGAGCACCCAAGTATATTAACCCTAAACTCCTAGCAAGTGTTTACCCGTGTACCTAGGTTTACTTGGCCTGCCCTCTTGCATGGCTATCTCTGCCCTTGGTGCTCCCCTCCTTCTCTCTTATCTTATCTTTTCCTGGCCCGTCACGCAATATATTCAAACTGGTGCCTGCCCCTGCAACCTGCCATCTACAATCCGCGCTCTGCACCCTATACTCCCCCCTCCCCTCCTCTCTTCACTCCTGCTTACCACTACTTGCGCAGCGCATGCCGTACGACGCACACCGGCCTTCAACGTATGCTATTATGTCTTACGTCCCGTGCACGCCTGCATCCTCAGTCCCCAGCCTCTCTGGTTCAATGTAGAATCAGACAGAGGGGGACCGCGCGCGAAGCTTCTCCAGATTGACAACACTTAACCCGGCATACACGAGCGCGGCTCACGGCTCGTTCGCAACCCTTCGGATATTCATTGATGGTCGGTTTGCTGACCCAGTTTCGGCCGCTACTGGTGAGCGGGCGGCGTTATCTGTTCATCCCCCGCTTATACGCACCTCCCATTGGCCCAGTGAGGGGCATGAAACTCCCAGCCCCCGTGCCTTATTTATAATCTAGCTCTGAAAACTCAATTTAACGCGTGCTCCATCCTTCGAACAATCATTCTCCTGTTAGCATTAATTTTGAGATAACCTGCATTAATGCTCCTTCACGGAAACTGCATTTAACCATTTCAAAGTTTGATCTCCGGGACAAGTTAAAAATGCAAATTTCGGCCCGTATTAATTCTCAATTATAATATTATGTGGTACTTCAGCTACGATTCACCAGCCCGTTCTCCCCTTAAGTCTGGATCTTGCCAATCTTGAACCTTGCTACACCTCTCCTACACTACATTGCATCAATTCAATTAATTTAGCTGAACCGCATCCCTCGCGACGCGCAATTTTCAACCAACGGCCTCGAATCCCAAGTAGAGAATTTGATTCCTCCTGGAGGTAGGGGGCTGCATAATGCGTCCCCAGCCTCCTTGGCTTGTCGTAAAAGGCGACTAAAAAGGAACCGCGCGCGAAGCCCCTTCAGGTAGACAACGACGTGCCCGTCGTACACGAACGCGGCCCGTCCGCAACCCTTCGGATATCGGCCGATGGCTGACTCATTGACCCAGTTCTGGCCACTACCTGCGAGCGGGTGACGCAATCCGTGCATCGCCCGTTTGCACGCGACTCCCATCCACTCAACGAGACGCTAAAACCTCACAGTTCTCACGCCGGTTCTAAACTCCAATCTTTGAAAACCAAATTAATATATGCTTTATCGCCCGAATACCTACTTCTCCCTTTGATAGAATTTTGGAAGCAATCTGTATCAACTTTACTTCGCGAAAATCGTATTTAATTACCTCTAGATTTAATTTCCATTTAATCTTCATGACAATTTTAAAGTTAGCTTCGATACATATCAATTCTCATTTATAATTTCAACGTGGTTTTCAACTACAAATCATCAATTCTAGCCTCCTGATAATTTTCAGATTCTGATAAATTTTGAGCTTTATTACACTTTTCAAATTTCAAATTACATTTTATTAATTCAATTAAAATTTTAATTTTTCGCACGCGCGATTTCCAATCAGCGACCTTGAATCCCGGATATATTACGCTCGCGTCTCGGCTCTCCTCCGGTTGCTGTATCCGCGGCTTCTTCTTTGATCCCCTGCGCTCGCTCCTCGCAGCATCCGAGGCTCGAGCGGTCCCTCTCGCCGTTCCCGCTGGCAGTGGATCGAGACCGGCCGGCCTGATCCTTCTTCTCGCCGGCCGACTCTTGGCGAACCACGACCCTACCCGCTCTTCTCCTCAGATTCTCCGACTGCATACGTACTATACGTAGCATCCCGCTTGCGGTACCCTTACATACGTGTATTATAGAATTGAATCGGTACCCTCAGATACGTGTAGTATAGAATCGAATGAATTGAATCTGAATGAATGGATGAGTGCATGCGACGAACGACACGAGCCTACCGAGCGCTACCGCGTGCTCTCGCATGAGCATCCCCCCGTTCGAAAATTTTTCGCGTCCTCTTCCACGCCCGGAATTCGCTCATCGAGAGATTTAGCTCACTCAAATGTGTGTTGCGGTCGAAGGTGTCCAAGCGACCCGGGCATCCCCCATTCGCGGTCTCTCACGAGCACTCCCTCGTTTACGCGTTACGCTTCGCATCCTCTCCTTCATCTGGAATTCGCCCGCCGGGAGGTCCAGCTCACTCTTACGAGTGCTGCTGTCACTGGCGTCCAGGCGACCCGGAACCCTCGCGCACCGACATTCCTTCGATCACGCGATACCCTACGTTTCCATTCCTGAATCCGGATTTCGCCCATCAAGAGGACAGCTCACTTAACCCGGTGCTGCTCCCCCTGATGTCCAGGCGATCCGGCCTTACCTGTCGCGAGCTCACACGAGCTTCCCACGGAGACGAATTACCCTACGCGCTCTATCCTTAACCTGGAACTCGCCCATCGACCCAAATTGTGTTTTGGCTGCAGATGTCCAGGCGATCCAGGTCGGTTCGGTACGCGTTTTAAAGGGCATCGTTGCGCGCTTGCAATGCTCTTTCGCAAGTCCACCTATGCTTGGTATTTGCCCATTAAGAGACTTAGCTCGCCCAAATGTGCGTAGCGGTCGCTGGTGTCCAGGCAACCCAAGCTTTCCTTTCGCTCGCTCTCATGCGTGCATTCCCCTGTGCGCGTAACCAAATCCAGACCTGAACTCCGCTCATCGAGAGGCTTAGCTCACCCAAATGCGTGATGCGGTCGCTGGTGTCCAGGCGGCTCAGGTTCTCCTTTTCTCGCAATTTCGCGAGTTTTCCTGCGTTTTCGCGACCTCTCCCGGGCTGAAATTCGCTCATTGAGAGGCTTAGCTCGCCCAAATGTGCGTTGCGGCCTCTGATGACCAAGCGACTCAGCTTATCCCATCCATTTCCTGCGTAGCAAACACACGGATAGGGAAAACAACTCTTCAAGGAAAATTTTACACTGTCGGCGGTGTGTACGCACAGCGGCTGCAGGGTGCCCACCTAATGCATTCTGTACCTTCTGTGGCTAAATGAAATCTCCGTCGGCCAAAACGAGCCTGCGTCATGAGCGGAGGTGCGCTGGGGTTTATCCGCGACGTTCTCGGGCGACTGAACGCCTTTAGGTCGTCCGAGTCGGTCGATGGGTAAGCAACATCGTGGCTACCCAAAATGCTCTCCATTAAAGCCCTCTGGGGTTGCCGGAGGTATCTGTGGCTGATACGGAGCAAGTTTTTAGTGGGTATTGGGGTACTGTAACGATCCAACTCAGGGAAACTTGTTTTGGTATGTACCTTTGAGTCCCACACTGTCCGAGACCCCTCCTAACCCGACGGGTTCCTCGCTTACGTAAATGTATTTTCTTGCTGTCAAAACATTAAAAAAAAAGGTTAGGTTAGGTTAGGTTAAGTTAGGTTCCACGGACCACGTGGGACGCGACGACGCCGCAGGGATCCGCCGCCGTAAGTAGTGCGGGGGGGGGGGCGACGGCGGCATTCGCTATTTGCCCCCCCGGCGCGACGGATGCGGGACGGGGTAGTGTAGCGGGAGGGCACGCCCGCTTCCTGGGAGTAATATTTTTACGGGGGTGTTCCTTGGGGGGCGGGAGGGGTCCCGGTGTACCCTCCCACCCCGGACGAAATGAGCCCGGACCCCGGTCGGACCAGGGGGCGGGCGGGTGGGGACCCCGTTCCAAATCGGGGGCCCCTCTCCGTCCGCCGCTGGGGGGCCGGGTGACTCCGGGCGGAGAGTGGCGTCATCCTCCCACGCTGGGAGGGGCGCTGGCCCCCGCAGGGGGGGTGCAGCGGAGCCGAGGGAGTCCCCCTGGAGGGTGGCCGGCCACGGCTCACCGCAGCCCACAGGGGGACGACTCGGTGCGCCGCAGGCGCCCTGTCTGGGCGCCATTGCACGCGGACCCGGGGTGTAGTCGGCACCGGAAGCCGGCGGAGCGAAGGACAGCGCCCGATCTTCCTCGCGGGCGGGCGGAGGTTGCTCATCCCCGTAGCCTGTGGCGAGATCGAGGCGCGGGGACTGCAGGCGGTACGGGCTGGGGGGCCCGGCCGCCATTGCACGCAGTTCCCCCGCGATGGAGCCGGCACCGGGTGCGACCCCTGGTGCCGGCTGGGGGAGTTGTTACACCCCCGGTGAGGGGCGCCTTCAGCGCATGGCGGGGAAGGCTCTGGAGTTATAGTAATCAGGTCCCGGAGCCTCTGCCATACGCCAGAGGAGGTCGCCGTGGGGTTTTGGTCAGTAGGAATCTGACACTCCCCCGCTGCCCACCCCTAGGGGTGGCGGTGGGTCTTATGTAAGATTTCCCCACGAAAAAAGAAAAAAAAAGGTTGGGTTCCCGCTCGACGCGTCGAGGAGAGCGGACGTGTTTCGAGGTCGCTCCGTGGTTAGATTTTCAACGCGGTGGGTAGCGGCTTAGTTATTCCCGGCTTTTGGTAAAATCATTTTTATTATGTGTTCGGAAGTGCTATTGTGTCGTTTTTTCATTAAATATTGTGTTAATTTATTGTTAAATAACGAAAACGTGATGTGCGTGTTTCGACGTCGTGTTTCCGGTGTTCGGGGTGTTAATTATAAACAATGGACATTATTTAAGGATAATTTTCGTAAATTGGAAACGATTCGCAGTGAAATTCCGCGTTTTTTGGAGCCATAGCTCCAAAACTACGCATCTGATCAAAAAATCTCATAGAACATAAATAGTAAGAAATTTAATTTCGCACAAAAAAGGTCTCTTAACATTTTGCCATAGCTCGCACCGTATCCGAGATATTTGCAGATTTACATCAAGGAAAGGGGCGTCACGCACATATTCGGAGATATTTCTACTTCTTCTTGTTCTTCTTCTGCACAGCTGAGCTAGAAGTGGCATTTAGAGCTCGGAATAGTGAATACAGCTTAGAATAGTGCAGAGTTACCTTAAGGAAAGGGACCACAGTGTTTCTTCATCCTTACAAAGTTGGTGCAGCTACTGAACATTTAAATATCTCGATATATCTCGAAAACTACGCATCTGATCAAAAAAGATTATACAACAGGAATAGTAGGGAATTGAATTTCCTACAAAAAAGGTCTCTTAACATGTTGCCATAGCTCGCACCGTTTCCGAGATATTTGCAGATTTACCTCAAGGATAGGGGCGTCACGCACATATTCCGAGATACTTCTTCTTCTTCTGCACAACTGCGTTGGAAGTGGCATTTACAGCTGGGAATTGTGAATACAGCTTAGAATAGTGCACAGCTGCGCTGGTAGTCGCATTTACAGCTGGGAATAGTGAATACAGCTTAGAATAGTACAGAGTTACCTCAAAGAAAGGGGCGACAGTGTTTCTTCTTGCTTATAGTGTTGGTACGGCTTCGGAACTTTTAAATATCTCGACATATCTCGAAAACTACGCATCTGACCAAAAAATATCATAGATCATAAATAGTAGGAAATTTAATTTCCTACACAAAAGATCTCTTACGATTTTGCCATAGCTCGCACCGTTTCCGAGATATTTGCAGATTTACATCAAGGAAAGGGGCGTCACGCACATATTCCGAGATATTTCTTCATCCTCTTGTTCTTCTTCTGCACAGCTGCGCTAGAAGTAGCATTTACGGCTCGGAATAGTGAATACAGCTTATAATAGTGCAGCGTTACCACAAAGAAACGGGCCACAGTGTTTCTTCATACTTATAATTATGGTGCGGCTTCGCAACTTTTAAATATCTCGATATATTTCGAAAACTACGCATCAGATCAAAAAACGTCATAGAACATAAGTAGTAGGAGGTTTAATTTCCTACAAAAAATGTCTCTTAACATTTTGCCTTAGCACGCACCGTTTCCGAGATATTTGCAGATTTACCTCAAGGAAAGGGGCGTCACGCACATATTCCGAGATATTTCTTCTTCTTCTTGTTCTTCTTCTGCACAGCTGCGCTGGAAGTGGCACTTACAGCTGGCAATAGTGAATACAGCTTAGAATAGTGCAGAGTTCCCTCAAAGAAATGGGGTCCACAGTGTTTCTTCTTCCTTACCTAATCGGTAAGACGTTCGTTTTGAACGGCTGTTTATTGTCGTTTGAAGCGACTACCCTGGGCGATTGTGTTGTCTTGCAAGGCCCCAATATGGATCTCTCTTCTTTTCTCTGAATCGATGCATGCTGCCCAGTTGCCTGGTTGTTGGAAATTCCCTATACGAGAGTGCATACAAGCCTGTTTATTTACTGTCGGATTTGCGCGCGTGGCGGAAACTTGGATGCTTGCGAGGCGTGCTTTGATTTATCCTTATACATCTTTCGGTGTAAATTTTTATTCCTTTTGGATTTGTATGGACGCAATCGCTTACAATTTACAATTTGCAATCTATGTGTTCAAAAGTGTTCGAGATTGTAAGGAGGTCTTGAGCTTGCGACTGTGAACCGGTTCGGAATGTAGGATCGGCAGTGAGACGGCAATTGAAAATGAATGCACTTGAGATTGCACAAAACAAACAATGTATAGTTACAGGCACAAATACACTATGTACAGTATTTACAATAAATTGTGCGTTGCACGAATTTATGATGATCGTAGATCGTGAAGATTCACCGGCGTCGCGGAGAATTTGCGATTGAGATTGCGCTGTATTAAAACTACGTGTTGGTTCAATACGTGGTCACCACGAAATTCTACTAATTTTGTGGATTTGCACGAACTAGATTAACCGCGAGTTCGCGTTGGCCGTCGGCACAGAATTCGCGTTGCGATGCTGAGTTCTTTAGAATCGAAATTCGTTAACTGCACTAGAAATTTTTGGAATCAGCACTGCACGTGTTTACCGTAACGATACAAAACCGTAATGGCCGAACCACCGGCTTCGTCGTAGCAAGAGCCGTTGGCTTCTTCCCGGTGACGTCAAGCTCGGTGGTTGGTCAGCCTGACCGGCATCCAAGGTGGCTGCCGGTCGCGCTGAGGAGTGCTGCCGCGGTTCGTGTGGCGTCGGTTGAAATCAACGCATTTTCGAACACTATGACTTATAACCGTATAATCTATAATTTATAAAGTAGGGGGGATTGAGCCAATAAGGCCTACGGTTATATTTAGTTGGAATATAACTCATTTGCTGTATTTATTATTTTACATTATATTTCATTTCATTCCATTACATTACATTATGTCGGCTATGTATGTCGGTTGTGTTGGTTACGTATGTTGCGCGTTACACACTTTCTGTAGTTCCCAATTTGTGAATATCCTTAGCTGTTTTACCTGCATTCAGTTTACGTACATTCATTCATTTATTATTAATTCATTCGTTCATTTTGATGTTGATAAATTAAAGCTATACATCGATCTGATTCGATTTTTCTTGATTTATTGATTCATTTCTGCTTCATATTTCATTTCTGCTAGTTGCCTGTTACCATGATTTATTCTAGATTCATTGATTTATTATTTTATTTGACTAACTAATATTATTTGACCGAGAGTTGTTTTTATTGGGCTCACGGGACTTTCCTGATCGCATGCGTAGTTGACGTTGTTTGACATTACTGGTTGATTTTGTCTAAGTTAAAAGTTTTATTCTATTTATTTATTCGGCCCTTCGTTCTGTGACGATTTCTGATTCCGTTGATTCTGTTGTCCTGTTGTTTTGTATAATCTGCTTTCTGCGGCGCGATATGTAGTAATACAGTGTGTCCTGCAATCTGCGCAATCTGTGGATCTTATTCGGGTTGATTCACTTGATTTCATTTTATTTTTCCTTATTGTTTGTAATTTGTAATTTATATGTAATTTATATTTATCTCATTCCACCCTATTACAAACGTATGATTCATATTTATACTGATTTATCCTCCATCTTGATCTGACTGGAAGCTTGATTTGATGTTCGTGTGCTTTATACCTTCGTGAAAGTACTGTATATCAGACTTATCTTTGATGATAAGTTTGATGGTAAGTATGGATTCCTAGGATTGCGCGGCTGCACGATGGATGGTTTTGCAGTCGATAACTGTGTGTACCGGGTAACTGGCGCGAGGTAGGTAATTGCTGCGCGGCAGATAATTGGTCTGTGGATAACCGTTACGGAACCGTTACGGAGCGAGCGGCCGAGTATTATGTGGTGGATGGAATATTTGCGGTTGGTAATATCTCTGGTGCTGCGGTTGGTTACCGACTAGGGATAGCTTTACGGCTTATCTTCGGGCGGTATTGCATGCTTTACTTATTACGATGCGTTTTGCTATCGTTATCTTTCGTAGGTACCTTACTTCTTGTTTTCATCGCGGTGATTTATTGAAAGTTGTTGAAGTATTTTCGCTTTTATTTCCGCTTTTCGCTTTTGAACGTTTATATATTCTGTATAATTAGTTGATTAATTTGATGATTTGGTGGTTAATTTGATGGTCGATAATCATTATGGTATGGACTAGGGAATTCGAACACTAGGTATCTATGTTCTTTATGGTTTATGGTCGCGCTCTTTATTTTACTTCGCCCGGTTTCCTACCTCAGTTGACGTTGACATGGTCATCGGTCATCTATGATGTGATGTGATAGGAAGTGTTAAGTGATAAGTGTCAATTGAACTGAATTAATTAATTAATTGAATTGAATTTATTGAAATTATTGAATTTTGAATTTTCTAATTTAAATTTTGAATTTATTCGTGCGGATGTGATTGCTGTGACTGCGCGCGTACTAATGTGCTAAGCTCGGAGGTATTGTATCGTAGTGTAATTGCAGTATATTTGTTAATGTGGTATCATTAGCTCCGTTTTGTGCATTTTATGCATTCGGTGCATTTATATTACTTATTATTATATATTATATGCTGTATTATGTTATATTATATTATGTTATATTGTATTATGCTATAATATTGTATTATAGTATTGTTATTGTATTGTATTATACCATGATCATATTGTATTATTTTATTTATGTTATTAATGTTATTACATCCAAGCTACGTTCAATCTACGTTCAATTGCGTTGAGCCTGCGTTCAATCTGTAACCATTTTAGGCATTGAATATATTATATGTTATATTATAATGTTATTATTTTAGACCTTGGATTGTGTCCAGTTATTCAGCTATATTAGTTAGCTATGTTAGGCTTAACCAGTATTCTGTATTAAATTGTATTGTATTGCATTATTATTATATAACTTCCTAACCTTCTATTCCATTATATTATTATAATTGAGTAAGTAAATGTACAGAGTAATTAACAATGGCATATCGCATATCGAATTGCACTGAATTAAATTACTTGATACAGATTATTAATATGTGTCTGCTTTATTTTACCTGCTGAGATTATAGTTATGGTTATATCTGTGATGATTGTATATGCGATTGTATTTGCGGTTATATTTATTTGACTTAGTTTAATGGGTCTTGTATTATGGAATTTAGAAGAGTCTATCTGGATTGGATGGATTAATGAGTTTATATTATATGCGTATATTGCGTTTATAATCCCTTTGCATATTTTAAGGGTGGGTTTGATTCTGATTCTGGTTTCTTGTTTCTTAGTTCTTAGCTCCTTAGTTCCTCTTGTAGTATCATGCATTGCTTCTAAGCGTTCGGGGGTTGTTTGGGCTCCCAGGCATTGTCAATTAATTGTAGACTATAAGATGTATCATATATCCTTCAGCAATTTAGATATGAATGACGTGTAACGACATTGGTTTATTGGTTTATTGGTTTATTGTTCGCCGTTCACTATTCACTATCCTTATTCTTTTCTTATTTTTATTCTTGGTCACTTGACATGTTTCAGTGACTTCTTCTTCAATTGAGTGTTACGTTTTACGTTCCATGTTCCTATAATATTATTCACTGCTCTTTAGTAGCTCTTCGTACCCGCCCTCAGGATAATGGTTCGCATACTATGTTTAATTCAATTCTAGTGCAGCTGTGACAGTTGTGAATCTGTGTATTTTGAATACTTACGGTACTTTATGCAATCTTTTGTACATTAATTACCCTTTCTTAATTACAATTCTGATTCTGATTTTGATTCTGATTTGGAAAGTGTTAGTTCAGTATTGGTTAATACGGCTGGTACTCAGGCAGGCATACGCTGCGGTAGTCCGTCCTGCATGATACAATGTCTTTATGGTTTTCTATACATACATATATGCGTTATGGTTCCTTAAATTCTTTGAATTTCTTGACCGTGGATCTCATATGACTTTCTTATAGGAGTATCTGGCTTGGTTTAGCACCTATATGCGTTTTCTATTAATTGGTATTAAAGGGGGATTTAATGGAACTGCATCATTTAAACTGACTATGGTATGAGGAGTTTAATCAATTATCTACATCGGTATACTTATTAAATTGATTATATTTGGAGTGTTTTCGTTACATATTATATATACACATATGTTCATAGTAATTTTGATCTATTGTAGTGTAGTTTAGTTTTCTTGTACCTTTATATTATGATTTAGTAGTAATATGGTTGTATGTGGGGTTTATTATTGATTGTTCATTATTGATTAGTTTTCACCACGCGCTGTATTGCATCGACTTACCTGTATGAGTATTAATATTAATACCATACTTATCGGAGCGGTATTATAATCCAGTAACAATCTGATCTACTCAATTTATAACTATTTGCATTGTTTGATCTGCCTTATGGTTTATGCCGATTTAGGTCTCATGTGCTCCTCATATTATATCAGATGGGTATTCTCTTCTCCTGTTATCCGTTAATTACACTCTACCTCCACTTCCATTGGCTGGCGTTAGGGTTTCCTGCAAATAGACTAGGATTGTGTTACATTTTACATTTAATACTATGGTTAATTTCTGATGTTAACAGTTCTGTATCTTCCTATTATTCTCATTATGAGGTATATGTTGCTACTTATCTTTATTGATGATTTGCTCGCAATAATTTCTAATTGTTTTTTATTGCCTTCATTTGATCATTGATTGTACTCCATCATGTTCGCTTGCCAACCACGTTGAGGTTGTGGTCGCGTAAATGTTCCTGCAAGTAAATTTAAGTAACTTAATAGTTTCAATGAATGGTTTCAATTATTAGTATTACATTACGCTCACCTATTTATTTTCTTCCCAGCTCACTTTCTGGTTATACCCTATATTCTATATTTTATACTGTACCTTATTTACGTTTACCTCTGATAATAATTAGTAGCATTCTGTTATGTTATGTTTGCTTCTCTTCTCTCATGGCTGGCTTGCTATTTGCTATCTGTCTGGCGACTTTATTTTACTTTACGGTTCACATCCTTGGTTTATTTCATCTCAAATTTATGGTTTATCTTGAGTTTAATTTTATGTGATTATATTGTGCGCTAGTATTGAATGTTAAATATTCCTCTTCTGCTATTTGGCTGCACGGCTGTTTGTATGTATGTTTGACGATTTAGGTTTTGGAGGTTTTGTTGGTCATTTGCTTATGTCGAGTTCACATATGCTCGCTTGCCTGCTTGCGTGCAATACTACTTATGTTTACTTCACAGTTTCTCACGTTCTCATATTGCGTACTGTTTCTTTTACTGTTAACTATTCATTAACTGCTCTATTGCATTAGATGCATTAGATGCATATATATATATATTTATTTCCCGTTGTATCTGTGATTTGATTTAACCAGTTATAGTACGTTTAGTATGTTTAGTATGCTTATTATGACAGCTCTTATTGAATGTATGGGCTCCTCTATTCTATTCATGGGCTTCATGTGCTTATTAATTCCTATTCATTATTCATTATTTATTTATTCATTCACTCATTCATTAATTCATTTATTTATTCATTTATTCTCTACTCATTATTTATTCATTATTTATCGTTGCATATTTGGGGCATTCGAAGCGCTACTCGGAGCGCTATGCTTGTCATGAGCGTGTGTGCGTGTGTGTAAAGTATGTATGGGACAGGTCATCGAGGATTTCAGCCTACCAAGATGTGGCACAGTCAACCGAGGAAAGGACTCGCCCCGGGCCCTGGCTGTGCTGAAGAGCAAGCCCTGTTAAAACAGGTGAACACATGGCGCGATCACCCGTTGAGCAGGAGCTCCGGTTCCTGGTCGTGGCCGAAGAGGAACCCCTGTCCTGGCAATAGTGCTAGGCAGGCGAAGAGGTGGCGCGGTCACGCCGGGAAGATGTCCCCCCCGGTGCCGATCGTTGCTGAAGAAAAATGGCCTGTCCTCGTGGAAGGCCAGGTGGGCGTGATGACATCTAGGATAAGCCACATCATCATTATCAACGAACCATGGTGGACGAAGATGGACACGGTCAACCGTGGAGATACGATGTCCCGGTTTCTGGCCGTATCGAAGAGCAAGCTCCTGCCCTGGCAGGTGAACACATGGCGCGACCACCCGGAATGGGCTTACTTCGGTTCCTGGTCGTGGCCGAAGAAAAATCCTGTGCCTTACCGTACAGGTTGAAAATGTCCTACCGCTGGATCGGCGGTGCAACGGCGTGGATCCACAGATGCCCCATGTCCCTAGCGCATGGCGTTCTTGCGGGCCGCCGCAATAAGGCGAAATGCGTTGAAGTGCCGAAGCGTCGTTGTGGCTATACGCTGGTATTCCTTTATGAATTCTAACGAGTGAAAAGGTGCCGGCGGCCCACGTTAGGGGAGAGGTTTTAGTGGGTAGTATGTCCAGCCTCGGGAGTGCCCACTCTGGGCTGCCGTCTAGGTCGCCCCTTCAGGGCTGTGGCCTACTCTTGGGCTAAACTCAACTCTTAAGGGTTGGGTTGCCAGGTTGCCCCCTTCTGGCGTTGGCTCTTTGGGTTTGCCCTCACCTCACGGGCGCCAGGCTGCCTCTTCAGGGCGGACATGAGTCCCACACTGCCCGCGTCCCCTCTAGCCGAATAAACGAAAAGGGGAACCAACCCGCGCGTGCGCAAACGCATTTCCTCTTCCAACTGAACCAAAAAAAAAGGCTGGGCGGGGAGGTGATACCCCGACGTGGCGCGTCCCCAGGTGGCGGATAGGGGAATGCTCGCCATGCACTTTTCGGAGTGCATGGAGGGTAGGAGTGAAATAAAATAGCTCCCGCGGACCAGACACCAAGGGAAGGAAAACCCATCAAAACCTCCCCTGTGACTGGGGGATAGAATACAGACACGGTAACCCCTGCCTGTCGTACAAAGCGACTGAAAGGGGGGCGTTTGCTGCTGTCGACGTAGCCTCGCAGACGACCAGGGGCGATGCCGGTGGGATCAACGGATCCTGACAGGGCCTCCCTTGCCGGTAAGGTCTGGGTCGGAGGGGCGAAAAAGTGGTGCGGGTAGCGAACCCGGAGTGCTCAAGCAATTACACCGTAACCTAGTGGCCACGTTTCGCTGGAACGGGGGGCTTGCCTTCATTGGCCGGACCGCGAGGATGACAACCGCTATAAAAAATCTCTAGCCCCAAGCTGCGGTACGCGGTGATGAGGGCGCCCCTGGAATCAGCGCCAGGGGTGGTTGATGGGTGCATCAGTCTCTAGCGGCCAAGCCCGGGGTATCTGGCGACCCCCCGGGTGTACTAGCCTTACCCGGGTAAGGCGGCTCTGCCCGGGTGGACCCACAGACCGACCCATCCGTGGGAACACTGTGGATGACTTGAAACTAAAAACGCCAACAACAACAAACACTGGACGGGACGTACCGACGACGACTGCGGCTGATCAACCGGACGCGAGACGGGAAGCGGGCGCGGAGGATATGGCGCAGCCCAGCACTAGCAGGATAACGGATGCGCGCCGCTTATCCGTCCGATTAACTAGGACGGATGTGGAGTGGCCTCCAGTGAGGCCGGTACGAGGAGGGGCCGGAGTTTCCCCGGCGACCTCTGATGCGCCCGCATCCAGTGAGAGAGAGGTGGACTTGGACTCGGACGAGTCACTCTCCTCGGCAGTATCTCTGGAGGCACGGTGCACGAGCAAGAGGGGTCGCCCGCCGACCACGGGCCAGTACGTGTGGCTCGCGGCGGCTAAGCAGAGAGTCCTGGATGTCCAGCGCCGGGAACTTGACCTGCTGGAGGAGAGGTGGGTGCTCGATCCTAACGAGGACCCTATAAAACCGAGTTGGGGTAGCAGGACCCTCCCGGACCCTGAGGACCTGGCGGAGGAGTTCAAGAATGTCCCCACGCGCGACCTTATTGCGCAGTCCTTGGAGTTCTGTTGCGACATCGACAAGGTCGCGGGCGTCCCCAAGGGGCTGAAAGGGACATTTGTTCGCAAGCTGAGGATGACCTCCCGCTACCTTAAGGCCATCCACACGGAAGCGGGAATCAGGCCTGCCCCTGCCAGGGCCGATAAAGAGGTGAAGGAGCTTCGCGAACAGCTGAAGCTGCGGGAGGAACAAGTGGCTGCCCAGGAGGCCCAAATCAACATCCTGCACAATAGCCTGGCAGACATTACGTGCAGGGTCGCTGCCACAGAGGTGCCGGCGCCTGAAGGCCCCGGACCATCCCAAAGGTCGGCGAGGGCCGGCTCGCCGTTGTCTGGCGAAGAGGCGGGCAGGAAAAGGAGGAAGGACGCAGTCGAAGCTTTCGACTTACCGTCTTGCCCGCCTGAATGTCCCGTGGTGCAAGTCCCGATCCCAACTGCTGCACCTGGAAAAGAGGAGGGGAAGGTTGGTGGCCTCGAGCCCGACCTGATGAGGGGATTTGCGGCTCTCCTCGAAAAGGGCCTGTCGGGGCTCCGGGCGGAGTTCAAAGCCGCTATTGCAGCTGTCCAGCCCCCGCCTAAGAGGGCGGAGTTCAAAGCCGCTATTGCAGCTGTCCAGCCCCCGCCTAAGAGGGCGGAGTTCAAAGCCGCTGTTGCAGCTGTCCAGCCCCCGCATATGAGGGCGGAGCATTTTAAGGGGTGAGCTGCGGCTGCAACCATGCCCACTGCATCGAGGAAGGAAGCTAACAGGCGGGTGGGCAATAGGGCCCTGCCCGACACGGAGCCGTTGCCGGGGCCCTCCTCAGCACCCGACCAACCGGCATCATTTGTGGAGGCTAGAATGGCCCGGATTGTCGAAGAACATCGGAGGTCGGCGGTTGGGACATGGGTGACTGTGGTCGGCCGCCGCGCTAAAGCTGCAGAGAAGAAGGCGGCAGCGGCCAAGGACCCTCGCTCCTAGAGCTCCAAGGTGGTTGCCCAGAAGGTGCAAAAGAGAGGGGCGGCACCGGCGGTTAAGGGGCAAGGGGCCCAACCTGCCAAGCAGAAGGCCCCCCGCCCTCCTCGTACTGCGGCGGTCACCATCAACCTAGCTCCCGAGGCTAAGATCTCATACGCCGATGCCATGCTTATGGTCCGGGAGCGGGTCAAGTTGGCGGAGCTGGGCATCACGGCGTTGATGCCCAGGCGAGCTCGGACCGGTGGCTTGGTCCTCGAGATACCTGGGGAGGACAGGACGGAGAAAGCTGCCAAGTTGGCTGACCGACTCCGCCAGGTGTTCAGTGGCACTGAGGTGAGGGTTGCCCGCACCATAAATATGGGCGAGGTTAGGGTGACCGGTCTCGACGACTCGGTCGGAGGTGGCGGCCGCATTGGCCGCTGCGGGGGTTGCTCCGCTGAAGAAATTAAAATGGGGGAGATTGGAAACTCCCCCCAAAGGATGGGGACTGTCTGGGCGAGATGCCCTCTAGCGGCACTCAAATAGTTATTCGCCTCTGGGAGGGTTCTGGTCGGGTGGTCCTCGGCCAGAATACAGGCGCTACCAGCGCGGCCATTGCAGTGCTATCGCTGCCTGGAAAGAGGGCATGTTGGGCAGCGATGCACTTGCGAAGCTGATAGGTCCGACAGCTGCTATGAGTGCGGAGAGTCGGGCCATGTGGCCAGCAAGTGTAGCGCCAGCCCGCGGTGCCCCCTATGTGCGGACCTGAGGCGGCCCGCGGGGCTTCGATTGGGGGCAAAAGGTTGTGCCCCCTCCTCCTCCCAGAGGTAGAAGAAGAGTGCCGTTGAAGGGCAGGAACAGCCCCCAAGGAACAGGCATCAATGACCAAGCTTGCGGAGTCGAAGAAGGTGGGCAAGAAAAATCCCCCTGCCAAGTCGGCGAGTAAAAATGCCGCGGAGGCGGCTCGTAAGGCCTAGGTATGGGGCCCAAGGGCCCTATACTTCAGGCCAACTTGAACCACTCGGCCAGGGCTCAGGACATGTTGTTCCAAACCCTGGCCGAGTGGAAGGCTGGGTTGGCGGTGGCCGCGGAGCCGTACCGTGTCCTCGACAGACCAGATTGGTTCGGGGACGAGGACGGCTCCGTGGCGATTATTGGCACCGTAGTGCCCCCACACCCCGCCCCACTGGAACGGGGCCGGTGGTTCGTCGGCGTGCTGTGGGGTGAAATAGCGGTGGTGGGGCTCTATGCCCTGCCCAGATGGCCTCTCGCGCAATATGAACAGTACCTAGACCGGGTGGGGGAATTTGTCTCCCGTTGTTCCCCCCGGCCAGTGCTAGTCCTCGGGGACTTTAATGCCCATGCGCCACTTTGGGGTTCCCCGAGGACAAACCCGAGAGGAAGGGCGGTCGTAAATTGGGCGGCGGGGCTAGAACTACACCTGCTCAATGTGGGGTCCGTGAGCACCTGCGTGCATGCCCAGGGGGAGTATATAGTCGATTTGTCTTTCGCGACTCCCTTGGCCGCGCGTATGGTGCAGAGATGGAGGGTGGTGAAAGAGGAGGCCACACTTAGTGACCATCTACACATCCGCCTCGACCTTACCACCACCGCCCGCCGCCCATGTGGACCACCACCGCTACGGTGGGCGCTGAAGAGGATGGACGAGGACGTGCTGATGGCTGCAGACATCGCTCTGGCCTGGCTGCCAACAACTGCCGGGCCGGTCGCGGACATTGGGGAGGAGGTAGAATGGTTCCGGAGAGCCATGAAGGCGGTGTGCGACGACGCCATGCCCCGGGACAAGAACCTCCCCAGGCGGGCCGTCTACTGGTGGACGGGCGAAATTGGTGATCTGAGACGAGATTGTCTCGCAGCCCGTCGCCAGTGGCAAAGGGCCGGCAGAAGACGGACATTCCGCGACCCAGCGAGGCAGGAGGATCTGTACGGGCAGTACCGAG
>NW_025791086.1:0-44802 GCF_907164935.1 Osmia bicornis bicornis
TACAAGTCCGTCGGGTACGCGCCGCCCAGTTAAGAGCACTGCTTCAGTTTTCTCTTTCGCGAGAACCAGTCTCTCTCTCTCGTACCACGCCCCCACCACACGTAAGGCATGATCTGCCACCTCGCGCACTCTGTCTAATGATCGGGCTACTATAAGCAGCGCCATATCATCCGCGAATCCCACGGTTGTCAGGCCTGGTGGCAGCAGCACCTCCAGCAGCCCGTCGTACGATAGGTTCCACAACAGTGGTCCCAACACTGATCCTTGTGGCACCCCACCAAATACAGCTGCTTCCACCCACTCACCGCTTGGCGTCCGGGTTCCCACTCTTCGCTCGCTTAAATAGCTACGTAACATGTCCATTATTATCGTCGGAAACCCACGGTGCTCGGCTGCAGCCAGGATGCGGTCCCAACGCACTGTATTAAATGCATTTTTCACATCCAGGGTAATTAGCAGACAGTGATTTCGCCCTCTGCGCGCACGATCTCACTCCGACATGACCACCTTCATCGCCTAATGAGTTGATCTGCCCTCCGTGAACCCAAATTGACGCACCGACAGCCCTCCAGACAGGCGAATCGCTTCTAGCATTAACACGCGCAAAGCATATTCGAAACACTTCCCCATGTCTGACAACATGCAAAGCGGTCGAAGGTCGGAAAGAGAATTGCAGGCTTTCCCGGCCTTCGGTATTAAAGCCAGACGCCCTACTTTCCAAGCCCTTGGAAAGTATCCTAGCCTCAGACAGGAATTGAAAAGGGCACAAACCCAGCCGGATGCAGTGTTACGCAGAACGTGAACGGCCTCGCCAGGGATTTCATCTGGACCCGGAGCTTTTCCTTTCTTCAACATCCCCATTGCGTACCTCACATCTTCGTTCGTGAACACGTCCCCCTGGCGCGAGGTGGCCTCCCCTGGGCTTCAGCATCTCTTTCTGGTGTTAGGAAGAACAGCGCTTGACCCTGCGGCTACCCCCGCGATCTCGGGTGCGTTGGATGCCGACGACGATGACGCTCCGTCCTAACGAGGCCAGATCAATTAAGCCTGCGCTGCCCCTTCTCCTCTTGCTTCGTCTTCCTCCTCTTCTTCTGCTGCACTACTCCTTGGGATGGCAGCCTCTTCTTGTCTCTCCTGCTCCACCACGAAAAGCGCGGACACCGTTGCGTGGAACTCCTCTCGGTTGAGGCGAACCAGGGGCGACTTCCCCTTCAGACGATTCATGACCGCCTAGTAGGGTTTCCCCCACGGATCTTCTTCGATAGTCGAGACCATCTCACCCCACGATGCCTCTTTAGCTCGACGCAATGCCAAGGATAAGGCACGTCGGCTTTCCAGCATCTCCATGGGATACGGGTGCGCCTGCTGTCGTGCTGCCGTCGGGCTCCGGCGAGCCACGTTCTGCCAGCGGTGGCGGAGACGCTTTGCTTGGAGACAAAGATCTGCTATCTCCGGGCTCTACCGTGGTACATTTTGTGTTTTCCTCCTCTTGCGGGTCGGCAATGGTGGACGGGTTGACTGAAAGAGCGTCTCTAACCCCTCAATCACTTCATCAATTTCGGCCACGGTGCACAGCGGCGGTAGCGCGGACTGTTCCGATGGACCGGCTGCTGCAGCTCCTCTCTCTTGACTACGTTGAACTGTTGGATCCAGGGATCCTGGCATCGGTAACTGGCCGCTCACTATTTCCCTCCACGCCTCCATGTCCGGGCGACCTAGTCTCGCCTCCCAAAGAGAATCCTCGGGCGAACCAATAGCCTCTGGTCTCGCTTTAAATCGATGAATAAGATAGCGGTGATCCGATCCCGAATAGCGCGTGGACACTGTGGACCTAGATATTCGACCGTGGAGGCTGCGGCTACACGCAAGGGCATCGATTCGAGAACCCACGCCACCTCGCTCGAATGACGGGCCTGCTTGACTTGCCACGGACATCAGCCCTGCTTGCTCGATCAAATTCATCATACGGAAGACCGCGTGAATCCTCGCGATCTGATCCCCAGTGCGGAGAGCGGGCATTGAAATCCCCGGCGATTATAATCGGTTTCCTAACACTTGACAGACATGTCGCAAGACCCCGTAATTGACCTTCAAAGCTTTCTATAGTCAGTGATAGTGAGAAGTAACAACTCACTATCACAAACTGGTGAGTCTCCAATGCCACGCATCCGTCTGTCTCAAACACCTTTCTAATCACCCCCATGTCGCAGCTACGATTCGCATACCACACGCAGGCTGAGCTGCTCCTGTCCTGATGCCACTGCAAACGGCTCACTGATGACGACTATATCCGCGCGAACCTCGTTCACGGCCTGCCACAAGAGATCCTGTACCGCGCGGCATCTGTTTAAATTGAATTGCAGTACGCTGAACGCAGACATGATTTCCTCTTCTCTTTCTTCTTCTTCTCCGAGATTTAGCAGCACAGTAACGTAGCTATCGGAACAAAAGGAAACGGGCACTCTTAAGTACAAGGATCTACATTTAAGTCGAACTGAACTGACAAGGCAGTGATCAACACTCACTGCAACTTGTAACGGCAATGACAACCCGGTTATGACCCTCACGGTACAAGGATCCTAAACCACAGCAAACAATGAGTAACATGGGTTCGGAAAGCGAAGCAAATGACTTATGATGTATAATTTAAATCTGAATCAAAAGGGGGAAAAGAAAGGAAGGGAAAGAGAATAAGAGAAAGGAAGGAAAAAGGGAAGGGAACAAAAAAAAAGGGGCAAAGAGGGGAGAAAAGGGAACAACTGTAGCACGGAAGGGATTGTTTCAACTGACTCTCATCAATCTGCGTGCATCGCCCTCCCTCTCCGCCCTGTTCTATCAACTTAATGCAACTCACGCAACCCAATCCAAGGATGAAGCGGGACAGCAGGCTGACCTGACCCGACTTAGAAACATGTCATGGAACCACTCGACAACGTGAAGCGAAGTCAAGCCAAGCCAGGATTTAACTGAATATATTTAATTAATTAAGCTAGTCAAGATCGAAGGTCTACCAAGAGTAAGGATAGAACTAAGCAATTAGTATCAGGACACCGGCAAACCGAACAGCTATTTACAGTCGGCATTCGGCCAATATCCAGCATGGTTGACGATCAAGGACTAACCAGCTACGTATTAATAGGAGTAACGGCAGCGGAACTAACACCAACATCAGCAACAATAGTAGTGTTTAAACGGGCAGGCTGAACAAACAAGAATGGTGCGATAAACGTTAATCGACAAATGATCACTCAATACTTACTTACTCAGCGATGCTTGTCGTAGGATGGCTGATAGTGATCGGCTGCGTCGCTCTTCCTCTGTTTTACTCCTCCTTCCTCTTCTTCTTCACCCGCCTCTGCTATAGACGCGTTGGCGCGTGGGCGTTGTCGGCGACAGCGAGGATGAGCAATGTGCTGTGGTGTGCTGTGCTGATCTGCTGCGCTTAGTTATGCACAATAACCCCTCACTGCACCACGGCGCACGTATCGACACACGCGTATTGCGCCAAGCTTCGATTCGGAGCACCACAAACAGCGCGAACTAGCGACTTCCCCAGTTAGAAACGTACTAAATGAAGGCCCCTACGGGGTGCCCCAATTTATATCCAGAGCGGCTGGCAATCGTTGTGGCTCGGGGAACCTGCGAGGGGTAGTCACTCACCCTTGAGCCCCGCTTTCGAGACACGCGCTTCGGCACACTCCCCTCGCTTTCTCGCCTCCCCTCGTTCGAAGCAGGGGTCTCGTGGTTTGGGGCGCGATCACCTGTTGAGCAGGAGCTCCGGTTCCTGGTCGTGGCCGAAGAGAAAGCTCCTGACCTCGCTTATGGCAGGCTGGTGAAGACATGGCGCGATCACCCGTTGAGTGGGAAAGTCCTCCGGTTCCTGATCGTGGCCGAAGAAAAATCCTGTGCTTTACCGTACAGGTTGAAATATCCTACCGCTTGATCGGAGGTGTGACGGCGTGGATCCTGAATCACTTATTGCTGATTAGCGCATGACGGATTGAGGGTAGACGAAAGCGCATATGAAAGCTAGGGAGCTGAAGCGCCGTTGCGGCTATCGTTGGTTCATGTTAGATATCCCCAAAGGATGAAACGGTTCTGGCGGCCTACGTTAGGGGAGAGGTTTTTAGTGGGTAGTGTATCAGGCCGCGGATGCCACTTCTGGGCGCCGCCGGGTCGCCCCTTCTGGGCTGTGACCCTATCTTTTGTGCCCACCCTTTAGGGTAGGGCTATCAGGTTGCCCCTTCCGGGTTGCCTCTTTGGGTTTGCCCCCACCAATGGGCGCCAGGCCCCCCTTCAGGGGATACGAGTCCCACACTGCCCGGGCCCCCACCAGCCGAATAGAGTGAATGGGGGACAACCCGCGCGTGCATAAATGCATTTTCCTCTTCTATTTAAACAAAAAAAAAAAGAAAAAAATAGGGGTCTCGTGGTCGTCTTCAACATAGCCCGGCAACCCAAAACTTACCAAGCCTTCGATGAAAGGACCTAATCAAGTCAACATTAATAACGTGAATAAATTACAATTAAATCAATTGCACTCACTGATCAATAACGGTCAAGGGTGTTGACTTAATAAAGCATAGACTAGACTTTCGATTATATCAGACCCTATTTGCTGTGGAAGTATAAAATCAATTCTCCCCTGGAGGCGGGGGTTACAGAATACGTCTCCAGCCTCCCAAGCCTGTCATCAAAGGCGACTTAAAAGGCACCGCGCGTTTAGCCCCTCTAGATAGGCAGCAACAAGCCGACATGCACGGATGAGGCCCGTTCGCATCCCTTCGGACACCGGCCGATGTGTGACTCGTTGACCCGGTTCCGGCCGCTACCTGCGAGTGGGTGACGTAATCCGCTCATCACCTGCTTGTACGTGCCTCTCACCCGCCTGACGAGGCGCCCTAATACTTCTAGCTCTCACGTATAATCTTAAATTCCAATCTTGATAACACAATTCTAAGATATGCTCCTTTTTCCGAACACCTACTTCTCTCTCTGGAAACAAATTTTGAAAGCAATCCGCACCAACTTTCTCTCGCGGAAATTGTATCTAATTACCTCCGTATTTAATGATAAGTTTAAAATTCAAGGTTTGACCCGTATCAACTCTCAATTATAATATTATCGCGGTCTTCAACTGAGGATCACCGATTCTAGTTCCCTGCCAATTTTAGATTTTGTTGAACTTTGAACTCTATTACATGTTTCAAATTACATCTTAATCAATTTAATCAAATTTAACTTAAATCGCATTTTCTGCGGCGTACGATCTTCAATTAGCGCCCTCGAATCTCGGAGGCATTATGCTCGCGTCTCGGCTCTCCTCCGGATCCTGACTCGCGGCTTCTTCTCTGATCTTCCCTCCGGCGCTCGTTCTTTGCGGCATCCCGTGCTTGATCTTTCCCTCTTGCTGTACCTGCTGGGCAGTGGAGCGAGATCGATCGGCCCGATTCTTCCTTTTGCTGGCCGACTCTCGACGAACCATGACCCTATCTACTCTATTTTTTTGGACCCTCCTGCTGTACGCGAATATGTAGCTCCCTCCATGCGGCATCTCCTACACACACACTACACCTTGATAGTCAGGCACGGGTACTTTTCCGACATGACTCCCGCGCCCGACAGCATGCCCCTGCATATTTATTTTTTGTCAGCTACGCTTCACATGAACAATAAAACTCCGACTTCTTTATTTTCCTTATTGTTTCCATTTTCCTTTGTCTCCTTCTGGTCGCTCGAGCAGGCCTCCTAGTTTATGCTACTGCCTTACTCTGCTTTACTGCTTCACTGTACTTTCACTCTATTACTCTATTATTCCTTGCGAACTCGCACCGCTTTTACCCTACGTCGCCTCCTTTAGCGCCTTGCTCCTCATCGCCCGTTTATTACCCATCACATACTTTATCGCCTACCCTACCCGACACCTGGTACAGCTTAACTCCAAATGTACCGTATGCCGCTTTACAAACTTTCCGCTTACAGCTGTTTCTGGCTGTTTTTTGTTGTTCTCTACCGTCCTTTTTCCCTATTCCTCCATTTATTTCTTTATTTATGTTTTTATTTCTCCACTATTTTCACCTTTTACATTCTGCTCAGGATCCACACCCATTCTTATTGTACATATCTGCTTTTATTTTTAAGCTTTCAGTTTCTATGTGTTATGTTATCTTAATTAAAGATTCTCAGAACCCCCTTAATGTCAAGTACAATTCTTCTCCTTGATCACCCATTTTAGCCTCCCCATAACTTTAATTCTAAGATAACGAGCATTTATTCATCTACATCGCATCCGCACAAATTATATTTAATTACTTTTAGACTACGATTCCCGCGATCAACTCTACCCTCAATTTAAATTCAATTCAACTTCCAAATCCAGAACTCCTCCCGGGTCTCAAGTCTAACATCAACACAATTTCACAACCCCAAATCATAAAGCTTAATTTGTCACTAATCTTTAATCCTGGAAACTTCTAGCTCTAACACCTTTACTGTGGAAGACTACATCCCATCCTCCCCTGGAGGCTTACAGATTACGTCTCCAGCCTCCTTGGGTTGTCGTAAAAGGCGACTAAAAAGGAATCGCGCGCGAAGCCCCTTCAGATCGGCAGTATCGGACACTTTGTACACGTACACGGTTCGTTCGCACCCCCTTTAGACGCCGACCGACGGCTGACCCATTGACCCAGTTTCGGCCGCTACCTCCGAGCGGGTGACGTAATCCGTTCATCACCCGTTAGTACGCGCCTCCCACCCGCCCAACGAGGCGCTTAAAACTGCTAGCTTTCGTGCCTAATCTAAAATTCAAATTTCGAAAATCCAACTTTAATACATGCTACATTTTCCGAACATCTACCTTTCTCTCCGACAATTAATCTTGAAAGCAATCTGCAACAACTTTCTTTCGCGAAAATTGTATTTAATTACCTTTAAAATTAATTTTCATGGCAAATTTAAAATTCAAGGTTTTGGTTCGTATGAATTCTTAATTATAATATTAATGTGGTTCTTCAAACACGAAACATCAATTCTAGTTTTCTGTAAATTTTAGATTTTGATAAATTTTGAATTTTATTACATTTTAAATTTCCTTACATCAATTTAATTAAATTCAATTAAAATCGCATTAACATGACGCGCGATCCCCAATCAGTGACCTCTAATCTCGGACGCATTACGCTCGCGTCTCGGCTCTCTCCCGGATACCGACCCGCGACTTCTTCTTTGATCCCCTCTCTCGCGCTCGCTCTTCACAGCATCCCGAGCTCGATCTTTCCCTCTCACTGTACCTGCCGGGCAGTGGATCGAGACCGGCCTGCCTGAACCTTCCTCTCGCTGGCCGACTCTCGGCGAACCGCGACGCTTCTTACTCTTCCCCTTATGTTCTCTGATTGCATCCGCATTATACGTAGCATTCCGCCTACGGTGCCCTTACACACATGTAGTATAGAATTGAATGAACTGAATGGATGGATGAATGCATGTGACAAACGACACGAGCGTTCCGAGCGCTACCGCGTGCTCTCGCATGAGCATTCCTTCGTTCGAAAAATTTTTCGCGTCCTCTCCCACGCCCGGAATTCGCCCATCGAGAGACCCAAATGTGTGATGCGGTCGATGGTGTCCAGGCAACCCAAGACTTCCTTTCGCTCGCTATCATGCGTGCATTCCTCAGTGCGCGTAACAAATTCCAGGCCCGAAATCCGCCCATCGCGAGGCTTAGCTCACCCAAATGTGTGAAGCGGTCGCTGGTGTCCAGGCGGCTCGGGCTCTCCTCTCTCTCGCATTCATGCGAGCACTCCTTCGTTTTCGCGACCTCTCCCAGGCTGAGATCCGCCCATGGAGAGGCTTAGCTCGCCCAAATGTGTGTTGCGGCCTCTGTTGACCAAGCGGCTCAGCTCAATCCTACACATCTCCTGCGGAAACATACGGGTAGGGAAAAATGATTCTGCAAGGATAATGCACAGTTCCGGCGGTGTGTACGCACAGCGGCTGTAGAGTGTCCACCAACGCACTATATACCTTCTGTAGCTAAATGAAATCACCTTCGGTCAAAATAGCCTGCGTTATATGCGGAGGTGCGCTGGGGCTTACCCGCGACGTTCTTGGACGACTGAACGCCTTTAGGTCGTCCGAGTCGGTCGATGTGTAAGCAACATCGTGGCTACACAGAATGCTCTCCATTAAAGCCGTCTGGGGTTGCCGGAGGTATCTGTGGCCGATACGGAGCAAGTTTTTAGTGGGTATTGAGGTACTGTAACGATCCAACTCAGGGAAACTTGTTTTGGTATGTACCTTTGCGTCCCACACTGCCCGAGACCCCTCCTAACCCGACGGGTTCCTCGCTTACGTAAATGTATTTTCTTGCTGTCAAAATATTAAAAAAAAAGGTTAGGTTAGGTTAGGTCAGGTTAGGTTAGGTTAGGTTGCCCCGCTCGACGCGTCGAGGAGAGCGGACGTGTTTCGTGGTCGCTCCGTGGTTAGATTTGCAACGCGGTGGATAGTTGCTTAGATATTCGCGTTTTTTGTTAAAATCATTTTATTGTTTGTTCTGAAGTGCGAATGTGTCGTTTTTCAATTAAATATTGTATTAATTTATTAATAATCATTAAAAACGTGGTGTGCGTGTTACGCGGCATTTCGACGTCGTGTTTCCGGTGTTCGGGGTGCTAATTATAAACATTTGACATTATTTAAGGATAATTCTGATTAATTGTGAACGTTTCGTAGTGTAATTCTGCGTTTTTTGAGTGATTTTGCGATTAATTTGGTTAAGGAAGTGCATGCAAGAACTGACAGGTTTTCAAGATGGCCGCTGTAGTTGAAGAAGGACAGGCGGCTGCACGCGCGGCCAGGGCCTTGGATAGAAGAGGACAGACGATGTGAAATTAGGTCAACGGTTTGGTGACGCATTACTTTTATTCCTTATTGCGTTTTATTCATTTGTTTAACGTTTATTGCGACGGGTTATTAAGTGATTTATGTGAAAGTGCATCGATATTTTTTCGATATTTTTCGATATTTTGTTATTATTAGTGTTATTAATATTAATTCTGTTACGGTTAACTCCGCCGGGGTGCCGACTCAGTCGGAGAGTCCGGGGTTCGAGTAAAAAACTGTTGCGAGGATTAGCGGAATAACGTGGTTTATTCTAGTGAGTTGGTTACAGTATACTTAGCCTAGGTTCGCGTATCTACAGTATTCTTATTCTACGGCCCTGAGCGTCCTTTCAATCTAAATACCTTATACTACGGCGCGACACGGTGCGGACTTATGACTACGGCGCGGCATGGTGCGGACTTATGACTACGGCGCGGTACGGTGCGGACTTATAACTACGGCGCGGTACGGTCGCGGCGCGGGTGTGACCCGGCGGCTTGCGGCGGAGGCAGGCGGACGATACTTCGGGAGCGGGTGGAGATGTCACTGAGGCGGACGACCGCGGTGTGCGTCTCGTCCCACCTCGACAATCGGAGAACCGTGGCTCCGGTGGACGCTCGGATATCGTGTGCGTCCAGGCCGGCGGTCGGGATGCCGTCCGGGAGAGTCCCCGGCAGTGGCCGGCGGGTACAGTGGAGCTATCGACGGATGACCGCGGTGCGCGTCTCGTCCGACGAACACTGTTGGAGGAGGTTTGTAGGAGCCCAAAAATGATGTTGATCGTACTTCGTTATCGCTTTGTCGTGAGACTCGCTTCGGAGAGTAGATCTGCCTTTCCTTGGTTCACGGCGCGGTATATGTATGCTCGCGAGGCCGTCTGCCTCGCGAGTTCCGCGGTTCTCGCGGTCGCCGCCTGGTGGTCGCGCCGCGAACCTGGGCGCTCGCGGTCTCGCGGTTGCGGGTCCGCGGGGCCCCGCCATTTTGCGTTCGGTTTTTACATTACAATTCACTTTATTATTACTATTTGGTTGCATATGTTTGATTGGCACGTTATCCCGATGTATTATTAATTATTTCTTTATTTATTAACACATTCGATTGTTCGATTATTCGATCAATCGATTGTTCTATCATCCGGTGTTTATTCGGTGTTTGCTCGCGGTATAGTTTTCATTTTACCTATTTATCCAGTGTATTACCTTGTCATTCTAACGTGTTTATTTTACATTTATATTTTACATCTATTTTAATTTCATTTCTCGTTCTATTATTTCATTGTTTATGGTTGTTAAGGTTGTAAATTATGACGACAGTTAGGTTAAGATTTAATTTTATTCATTAATTTCGCTTAGTTTAAGAATCCCGCTTGACAAATTAACTCGTCCGTTAATGACGTCACAAAATCCTCGATCCTGGCGCCACACGTGATCGCGTTGCCTGTAGGTGATCAATGGATCACTCTTGTTCTAAACATCGAACACCGTACACGTGTCTCGCTTAATTCTATCAACGCGTTTATCGCTTGCTCGAATCCTAAAACGCCAAAAACTAATATTCGCTTCGCCTTCAACGTGTCGCGAGGAAGTTACACGCTTATCGAAACTACAATCGCGGAAGCGGAGTTAATAAAGTGATTTGTGTTATCATTGAGTGACAAATTTCGATTCTTTATTAAACTACCTTATTCACAATCTTCCTCTTGGTGTTTCTATTTAATTCGCTCTTCGTTCGTCGTTCATATTATATATTCATATTTATACTGTTTTGTGCTATTCTCTGTGATTTTGTGTCATTTGTTCATTTATTTATTTAATAAAGTACGGTGGGGTGATGTGCCTTCATGAATTATGCAACTCGCATTATATTAATCGACTTATTGTTTTAGTTATGTCAGTCATATTTCATATTTCTATTTTTATTTCTTATTCATATCCATCAATGTATATATTGTAACGTGGTGACACCTGTGCCCCCCCCGTTACAATCGCTGCGCTTTTCCCACCTCAAATCCCACCTAGAAATGACCCTTAACCCTTCTAACACCTCACCCCTTTTTCCCCGCCCGCCGGTGTCGGGCCGATGGAGGCGACGGACAAGAGACAACAGAGATCACCCGCAAAAAGGAGCCACGAGGCCGGCGACAGACCTCCCACCCTCCAGGAGAGGAAAAGCAACGCGGGACGGCGGAAAAAGAGACGAAGCGGCCCAGCAGCTGATACAAACGTCCACCTGGAGCCATCTGTCGCCGAGCCCGAAGACCTCAGTCCACCCGCCACGGCCGGAGATCCGCCAGCCCCATCGAACCCGAACACCGGCAGATCGATAATCGATAACCAATCTATTCCGTTGCCAGAAAAGGCCCCCTTCCTATTCCCCATCCCCTCCCCAAAAATCATCCCGCAACGGACCCGTCGTCGCGGCAGCGACGACGAGCCGTCATTGAGCCTTAGGCTATCTAATTAACCATATATAGAGATTTTGAGAGCGTTATAGAGTGAGAGTATAGAGATTTTCGAGAGCAATTATAGAGACGATTCGGAGTGTACGAGTGTGTGGAGTTTGAAGTAAGTCCCTTTCGATACTAATTGTAAGAGTGTGAGTTCCGGCAACGGCGATCTTCGATTGCGAACTTGTGTGTCCGCGTATCGCGCCGTTCATCCCCCGTTATATTTCTTGAAACCCTTTTGTCCAGCCCCCAACATTCCCGTCTAAAGCATCCTCACGCGTAACGTAAACGAACTTCCAGAAACCTCCCTCACCCTGAGATCTTCCCTAACCCTCGACAAATCCTCCTTGCGTACTCCCCCGCGAGATTGTAAGGACGGAAGTGCCACGAGTCCCATCCCCTGTAACGACCCCCATTCTGTCCCTTTGTCCAAATTTTGATTGCCACCGCGAGTGGCTGGCGCCCAGCGTTTGTAATAGAGAATTGTAGAATCGTATAGAGTGAACCCCCGAAAGGGTCACAAATTTGGCGCCCAACGTGGGGCCTGGAAAAATTTTTTGTTTGGTTCAAAAAACTCTCGCGTAGAGGAAAATTTTGTATCCCCACCGTTAAAATTCGAAAGATCTCGAAACCGCGACGCGGAAGGTACCCGTTGCCGAGAACCTCCTGTTGTTGTTGTTTTTTTTTGTCGAGTGTCGCCGGTCGAACGCGGCGTGAGTTTGAAATCTGATCCGTTGACGTCCTAAGGACGATAAACAGTGAGTCATCGAAGTACGCCGTTTTCGACCGAACCGTCCTCGTTATTGAAATCAGTGAAACGGTATTGTTATCTGTGTCGAAATCTATTTCTATTGTGTATCCTCCCAAATTCAAAACTCTGCTCGCGACTTGCCGATATCGAGGGCCCGGCCGTGCTTTCGCCGACCGTGAGCACTCTATCGAGCCTCTTCGATTTCAGATTTTCTTTTTTTTTGCCCCTTTTTTTCAGCACCGATTATTGAAGACCGAGCCTTGGGTTTTCCAGAAAAACCGACTAATAAAACCGGATATTTTTGTGTTGAACTTCCTTTTTTGCGATTGTACCCCTCTTTTCTTTCAGGATCCTTTACCTTTTTTTGTTATCCCCAGTTTTCTGGTATCGCTGCCGCCGGGAACGCGAAAAAAAAAAGTCGCGAAAATGGATTCGGAGGAGGCACGGGTAATAAGAGAGCGCGTTGGTAATTTAGAAGTAGTGGAGCTGATACAGCTCATGGATCACTCGCGGTTGAATATACGGGGAAGGTTACAGGATCTTCAGGACCGGTACGTTCGCGCGGAAATACGGCGGGTACTCGGCCCGAATGCCGCGCCATGGGATGTCGCGCTCGACACAGCCGGGGATCGCCTGCCGTTTACTCTTTTTACGGCATGGGAGACCCCGGCTGTCGATGATTCCCCTCCGCATCCCACCGCCGATCCTACTTCCCGCCAACCGGAGAATCCTGAGCCTGAAACGGCTGATCCACCCGCTTCTGAAACCTCCTACCGATCCCTTCCTGAAATACGCCCCCAACCTTACATTCCCAATCCCGCTACCCTGACCTCAACCACCACCCTAACCACCACGACTGTCACGGTAACTTCTGTTTCCCGTCCCACTCCTGTTAATCCTCCATCGATCGATCTAAATCAGTCCCAGCTTGCCGGGGAACGGCGCGAAAGGGTTACGTTCGCGCCCGACCCGAGCACCGGCGAGCACTCTACCCCCTTACCCACACCCCCCTTAAATCCATTCAACGATCCCCTCACGATACCAGCACCTCAAAATCCACCCCCTAACCCTCCAACCCGTCCTCTAGATACCTCCAACCCGTACCGTACTAGCCTAGGGGCAGCTCCGCCTCCCCTAAGTAGTACCCACCTTCTACCAAGAATCTCTGAAACCCAGTATCCTTTCCTCCCGCCACAACCGATCCCTGCACCAACCCAGGCTCCAAACTCTATGGATTACACTTACCCCGTTCCATACCCCTCCCAACGCCCATACTGTCCTCCACTTTTCCCCTCTTTCCCTCAGCTACCCCCGCACTTCGCCGAACCCTCCCTTTCCCGAACCAACCCTTTTCATCCCCTAGGGAATTTTTCCCAACCTTCCTATACTCCTGCCGCAGGCGAGGCTCGCGCTGTGAAATTATTCCGCAAATGGAAGATTTCCTTTTCGGGAGCCCCCGGGGAAGACGGGGAGGAATTCCTCGAAACCTTGGCCGAGGTTGCCACCACCCAGAACCTTACCGAATCCGAACTGATCCGAGCTATTCCCTATGCCTTGACCGGAGAGGCGCGAGCCTGGGCGCGGGGGCAGGCCCATACTTGGGCCAGTTATGGCGAATTCCTGCAAAACTTCCGTCTATGTTACACCCCGAGCAACTACCAAAACCGTCTAAGAATGGACCTAATGACCCGCACCCAAGGGGAGCGGGAACCCCTCTCCACTTACCTCTCCAAACTACAAGTGATATTCCGTCGTCTAGAACCTCCTTTATCCACTCCCGAACAATTAGGAATAGTGATTCGAAATCTCCACCCTCGCTACAAATTAGTAGTCGACTTCCACCCTCCCAATTCCTTTAACGATTTACTCCGCCTGGGAAGGTGGGTAGAAGAGACCCAGCGGAGCAGCGAGGAGTATCGCGGGCCACCGACGGCGGGGAGCCTCACGATCCCGGGAACGGGGTACGTGCCCCCGCCGGGAGGGCCGCGATCGAAACTCGCGGCAGCCGCTGAGTACTCCCGACCTTCCACAGCATCCCAATCCGTCCCGAAAACCCCACGAAATGCACCAGCCTCGAACCGCCCCCAAACCTCAACCTCCAACCGTCCCGTTACACCTCCTCCTCCCCTCACTATTACCGAAATCCCCAGTTTGATGTCCCTTCCCATGGTACCACCCCCGGCTGGATGCCGTGCTCCAACCTCCCTGAATGCGTCAATCCCCAACCGCCCTACCTCCTACTCCCAAGCGACCTCCGGTTCCCGACAACTCCCTCCTCGTCCCGCGGCTACTTCCACCCAATCCTCCCTTCCCGGCCAATGTTGGAACTGCGGCCAAGCAGGGCATTGGTTCGGCGCCTGCCAGCAGCCGAGGAGGAAGTTTTGCTTCCGGTGCGGAAAGTTCGACGTCATCGCACCGGAATGCCCGAATTGTTTGTCGGGAAACGCCTGCGGAGGTCGGCGGTAAGGGTCGACGCGACCTCCCCGAAAAACCCGATCCAACCCCCCAAATCCCGCGTCCAGAAACCCCCGAAAACTCCTTCAACCGCACCGATTCCAACTCCAAGGAAATTCCCTTTAGTAGAGTCCCGTACAGAACCCTATCCCGGCGATAATCGCATTTTCCTCCCCTTGCAGCACGGTAAATATATCTTCCAAGCCCTCCTTGATACCGGCGCAACCCATTCCTATGCAGGTCCCAAAGTCGCTCAATTATTCAGACTCCATTTAACCCCTTCCCAAGCCTGCATGATCCTAGCCAACAACATCAAAGAGAGAATCCTCGGAGAGGTCACCGTCGCGATCCAGGTCGATGACGAAATCCACAACCTCCCCCTCCGCGCAAGCGAGTCATTGGGGTATGAGGTAGTCCTAGGGATGGATTTTATCGCCCGGTTTGGAATTACCATAGACGGAGATCTAAGGACGTGGCGAACTCCGAACGGACCTCTTCACCCCTTCTACCCCGAATCCTCACCCGATCCCTTTCCCATGAACCCCGCTTGCGCCGGACTTTCCGAAGCAACCCCCGAGGAAATCTCGGGAATTCAAACCCTTCTTGATCGCCTCATCCCACCCCCATCCTCTACCTTAGGAACCACTCCCCTTGTCACACATTCTATTGATGTTCAAAACCACCCTCCTATTAAACAACGTCCTCGTCGCATGGCTCCCCGCGTCTTAGAAGCCGCACAGAAGGAAGTAGATTCCATGCTCCAGTCCGGTATAATTGAACCCTCCTCTAGTGCCTGGTGTAGTCGTCCCGTCCTAATTCCCAAACCCAACGGCTCCTACCGATTCTGTATAGATTACCGCGACGTCAATAAAGTTACCAAAAAAGATGCCTATCCCCTCCCTAGCATGGATCGTATCCTCGATAGCCTCCGAACTGCCCGTTACATTTCCAAATTAGACCTTAGCCAAGCATACTTCCAAGTTCCCCTCGATCCCTCCAGTAAAGAAATCACCGCTTTTGCAGTTCCCGGTAGAGGCCTTTTCCAATTCACCCGCATGCCCTACGGCCTCACCAACGCCCCCGCAACCTTCCAACGCATCATGGACAAATTGATCACTCCCGACTGGGAGCCACACATTTTCGCGTATTTAGATGACGTGGTAATCGCGACCGACACGTACCAGGAGCACTTAGAATGGCTCGCGAAAGTTTTGACCAGATTACGAGAGGCGAACTTAGAAATAAACCGCGAAAAAAGCGAATTTTGTTGTTCCGAGGTCCGATATCTCGGCTTTTTAATAAATAAGGACGGTATGATTGCCGATCCAGAAAAAATAGAACCCATACTTTCCTACCCTCCACCCACTACCCTAAAACAACTCCGACGCTTCCTTGGAATGGTGAAATGGTATTCCCGATTCCTAAAAGATGTTTCCAAAGACCAAACCCCCCTTACCCGTCTCCTACAAAAGGATGTTGCTTGGGAATGGGGTCCCGAGCAAGCATCCGCGTTTGAAACCTTGAAAACAGCCCTCACCAAAACTCCCGTCCTGGCTCGTCCCGATTTTACCCTTCCCTTTTCCCTCCAAACTGACGCTAGCGATACGGCTGTCGGGGCAGTTCTTGTCCAAACCGTAGACGGTGAAGAACACCCGATAGCCTACGCTAGCCGTTCCCTCACTCGCGCGGAGAGAAACTACTCCGTGACGGAAAGGGAGTGTCTGGCCGTCGTGTGGGCAACCCAAAAATTTCGCCCCTACATTGAAGGGTCCGAAATCACGGTGGTAACGGACCACAATAGTCTCCGGTGGCTTCACCACCTAAAGGACCCTACTGGACGATTGGCTCGGTGGGCCTTGACCCTTCAAGGCCAGCCGATGAAAATCGTCCACCGAAGGGGAACCCACAACGTCGTGCCGGACGCTCTCTCCCGAATGTACGGCGACCCAATAGACGGCGTGGCAGCCGTCGGTAACGATCCCGATCCATGGTACTCCAATAAACTCCGTGACGTAAGAGATTTTCCCTCCAAATATCCCGACTGGACAATTGAAGATAACCGATTGTATTACCACCGTCCTAATTCCCTATTAGATCCCATCGTCCCCGACCTTGACGGGTGGAAGTTAGTCCTCCCGCTTTCCTTACGCCAAAAAGCCCTTTCCGACGCCCACGATCCTCCCCAATCCGGTCACCTTGGCATTGATAAGACTTACTACCGTCTGACGCAAGATTTCTATTGGCCGGGAATGTTTCAGGATGTAGTCCAATTTATCAGACGGTGTCTTCAATGCCAACAAAGCAAAGTTTTGCAGCGGCCACCGGCGGGGTTGATGCGGGAGCGCCCGGTGGAGGCGCCCTGGACCGTCGTGGCTGCTGACATTATGGGTCCCTTCCCTCCCAGTAAATCCCAGAATAAATATCTCCTCGTTTTCCAAGACCTTTTCACAAAATATATTGAAGTAAAACCCCTCCATAAAGCTTCCGCCAAACCAATCCTTTCCGCTTTCGAGTCCCTTATCCTCCACCGATGGGGATGTCCCAAATTCCTCCTTACAGATAACGGTACAGAATTTTGTAACAGAGACGTAACGAACAGACTGACAATGTACGGAATCAAACAGACGACAATTCCTCCCTACCATGCCCAAGCAAATCCTGTAGAAAGAGTTAATCGAACTCTCAAAACCATGATCACGACGTTTGTTGGAGAAGACCATCGAAATTGGGACAAACACCTTCCTGAATTTTGTTTTGCCTATAATACCGCCGTACATTCCTCATCCCTCGTTTCTCCCGCGTTCCTCAATTTTGGTCGAAACCCCCGTCCCATCCAAAACCTCCGCCACGGAATTAAATCCGATTCTTTAATAATTCCCCGAAATCCCCAAGAATGGTCCAACCGCATTTCCCGGTTAACCCTTTTATACGACATTGTCCACCGAAATCTAGAGAAAGCCTCCTACCGCCAAGCCTCCTATTATAATCGTGGGCGTCGTGACGAGCGCTACCAAATTGGTGACCTCGTCATGAGACGCCAACGAATCCTTTCCTCCGCTGCTCACAATTTCGCGTCCAAACTCGCCCCTAAATTTTCAGGTCCCTACACCATTTCAAAAATCCTTTCTCCCGTTGTCTACGAATTAAAAGATTCTGATGGAAATATCATTCCTAAAGTCCACATTAAAGACCTTAAACCCTTTAGACCCCCTCCAAATTTCGATGATTCAATTTCCGAAAACCCTTCCTTAAGTCAAGATATTACCAATATTTCTCAGCCAGGACCTTCTTCACAAACCCATGATATTTCCACCCAACAAATACCACAACAAACTCCCACGCAAACGTTCCCTTCCTCACCCATCCCTACTCCACCCCCTCGCCGTGGACGAGGGAGACCCCGAAAAATCAAAGCACCACAAAACACTCCACCGATAATAAACACACCACCCACTCCAGTTCCACTCCCACGCCGAGGGCGAGGGAGACCGAGGAAAACTCCGATACCTCCACACAATACTCAAATCATAATTCCAACACCCATCCCTACTCCACCCCCTCGCCGTGGACGAGGGAGACCCCGAAAAGTTCAAATACTCCCAAACCCTACACAAAGCATACCCTCCCAACAAGCTCCTACTCCACCCCCTCGTCGAGGACGAGGACGACCCCGAAAACACCCCCTAAATCCTACGATCAACGTGATAAAAACAGACCAATCCTCCATACCTCCCCTCATGTCCTTACCTATCCCACGACCTAGAATTTTCCTAAATATCGACAATAATGAGACAAAAATTTAACGCTCAAATCTCGGAAAACGAAAACAAACGATAATAAAATTCCATTTGCGTAAGCCGTAAGCGACGATACCAGAGACCAAAATTTACACTAACCCCCCACTAAAGCCACCCCCCAGCAAAGAGCCCACCAAAGAAAGATCCCACTAACAAACTTACACCCCAACAGATGTTTGCATCAAGGAGAGGAGGTAGAGGCCGGGGGACAAGGGCCCGAAGGAGGAGGCCGGCGCCGCGGCGACCGCGGCTGTTAAGAGGCCGGCCGCCGGTACAGACCGCCGAAATAGCGGTCCAGACGGACTCGGAGGAGTCCGAATACCTAACCCCTTCCGTATCCCCCGCTCCTTCCCCCACACCATCCACTCCCGAACTACCCTCCTCACCGACACCCCCAACAGCCTCCCAAACCCCCACCATCCGCATTAACCTAATCCAAGAGGTAGTACGGAGAATCCAGCCCCAAAGATCCAGTACCCCAACTCCCACAACCGAAAACCAAACAACCACTCCCCCGCACCCCACCTCTTCCGTCGACCCTCACTTGGCCACACTGCGGGCGGCAGCAGCCCGCATGAAGACCGAGGAAGGCCGCGACTCCTCCCCAATCCGCACCACACCACCCCAGGCCCCATCCCTAAAATTCCTCCGACGAACCCTATCCCGCTATCCACCCCCAGAACCCCTATTCCCGGACTATCCCTCCTCCTCACGTCCCCAAACCCCCGAGATCCCACCCCTCATGTCCCTCAAAATTCCCCCGCCACCTCTAATGTCCCTTAAAATTCATAAACCCAGCAACCTCCCCTAAACTACCCTTTTCTTTTCCTTACTCTCGCTTTCCGCTATTCCTCCTCTGTTTCGCACTATCTCTTTCTCTTTCTTTTTTTTTATCCCTTCTCTTCTTTTCCACTATTCCTTCTCTTCTCACATTCTTTCCTTTGCTTCTGGTTCTCTCTTTTGCTCTTCTCCTTTAACTGTCCCTTTACCCTTCCGGTCCTTATCCCTCTATCCACCCTCCTATCCCCCAAATGAGCCCCTAAAAATACTTCCCACCAATCCACCCAGTCCCACCTTACCTGACATAGACTCATTTTTTTATTATTATTTTGGACGACCGCCCAGCACTAAGACGAACGGACGGACGAACGAGACAACGACGAAACCCTTCCAAACATCCTACCAAAAATCAGGCATACCTGCCACTCTCCCTTAATTCGCATAAAAATTTCGGCACAACGAGTAGTCGAAACCCAAGGCAGGTAAAATTAAGTAATAATTTCTCCACCCAGCGTCTAGATTCTCCCCCCTTTTTTTTCTTTATGATTTCGGCCGGATACTAACCCGTTTCTATTACAGGTCCATCATTTTAAAATGCTATGATCCGACACAACAACAGGAGGGTCGCTCATGTCCGCGACCCCCCCTGAATGAGAGCGCAGCATGGAAGGATGAGTGTCCGCGAGAACCCACCGATCTTGGATCTCTCTTCTCTCAAAATTATTGTTCACCTAAGTCCTTATCCCTACCCGTTGTATCTCCCGTTTCCGGTCAAGGCGGGGGGGTGTTGTAACGTGGTGACACCTGTGCCCCCCCGTTACAATCGCTGCGCTTTTCCCACCTCAAATCCCACCTAGAAATGACCCTTAACCCTTCTAACACCTCACCCCTTTTTCCCCGCCCGCCGGTGTCGGGCCGATGGAGGCGACGGACAAGAGACAACAGAGATCACCCGCAAAAAGGAGCCACGAGGCCGGCGACAGACCTCCCACCCTCCAGGAGAGGAAAAGCAACGCGGGACGGCGGAAAAAGAGACGAAGCGGCCCAGCAGCTGATACAAACGTCCACCTGGAGCCATCTGTCGCCGAGCCCGAAGACCTCAGTCCACCCGCCACGGCCGGAGATCCGCCAGCCCCATCGAACCCGAACACCGGCAGATCGATAATCGATAACCAATCTATTCCGTTGCCAGAAAAGGCCCCCTTCCTATTCCCCATCCCCTCCCCAAAAATCATCCCGCAACGGACCCGTCGTCGCGGCAGCGACGACGAGCCGTCATTGAGCCTTAGGCTATCTAATTAACCATATATAGAGATTTTGAGAGCGTTATAGAGTGAGAGTATAGAGATTTTCGAGAGCAATTATAGAGACGATTCGGAGTGTACGAGTGTGTGGAGTTTGAAGTAAGTCCCTTTCGATACTAATTGTAAGAGTGTGAGTTCCGGCAACGGCGATCTTCGATTGCGAACTTGTGTGTCCGCGTATCGCGCCGTTCATCCCCCGTTATATTTCTTGAAACCCTTTTGTCCAGCCCCCAACATTCCCGTCTAAAGCATCCTCACGCGTAACGTAAACGAACTTCCAGAAACCTCCCTCACCCTGAGATCTTCCCTAACCCTCGACAAATCCTCCTTGCGTACTCCCCCGCGAGATTGTAAGGACGGAAGTGCCACGAGTCCCATCCCCTGTAACGACCCCCATTCTGTCCCTTTGTCCAAATTTTGATTGCCACCGCGAGTGGCTGGCGCCCAGCGTTTGTAATAGAGAATTGTAGAATCGTATAGAGTGAACCCCCGAAAGGGTCACAATATATATCCATATATATTTTATTTATTATTTATTTGCGAACGGTATAGTGGTACAATGTGCTTAATAAATCTGTGCAATCTACGCCTTGTTACGTGATTTCATTTCATTGTTCAATTCATTCATCGTTCCATTTGTTTTATTGCATTTACCGTTGTTGTTTTTTCACTGTGTTCTGTGAATCTCATTAGTTAATTATTAATGGTTATTATCAGTATATGATGTGCTTATGGTTTATGCGGTTTGCATTGCTGTTTCGTTGATTAGTTCAAGTTCATTTTCATTATCATTTCATTTTTGTCATATTTCATTTTCATTTTCTCTATTTTCATTTCATTCTATATTTGTGACGATGCAGTAGTGTAATGTGCTTAGGTAAATGAATTGGACAATCCGGGTTGTGTTATTAACTGTTTTCTTTTAGCTTCAGTTTTGTTTAGTTTTGTTACAGTTTCAGTATGATTGTTTTTATGATTAATGGTGTTGTGCGATGAGTGATTGATTGCTTTGATTGCTTTTATTGCTTTTGTGGTCTTGGTGTAGCTGTTTTGTGTAATTTATTTGTTGGGTGGCGGGTATTCATTTACTTTCCTTACTTACAATAATATTGTACATTCATGCTTTCCTGCTTGCTTTCATTCACGCCTTCCTTATTTCCTTAATTTTCAATTTCTTTAATCGTTCCACTCATTCATTCATTCATTCACTCAAACATTTTGATCAATTAAAGATAGCTAGTGAATATGATTTATTTTATTTATTTTATTTTATTCTATCTTAGTTTTGCTTTCTCCACGATGATGGGTGGTTCTGTCAATTCAAATGCTGGATTGTGCGTGGTTTCATTATAACTTTGTTATGTAAGTATCCTTATTTATTTACTTATTTATTCAATTATTTATTTAGTCTATATACTGGTGTAGTGTTTATTGCACTACGTACTTTATATTTGATTTGATTATGGTCGCTTCAGTTATTTTATTGTGATACATCATTCAATAGTAAGTCCTATTCGCATTTGCATTGACATGATCATTCATTATGTATCATTACCATTTATAATTTATAATTTAACTTATGGGCTATTCTGGTGAGGAAATGGAGTATTGTGGCTAATAATCTGTACGGTTGTATTATATTTTATTGAATTCACTTCTTGTATTTTGTATTTTGTATTCTATTTTAGTATAATTCATTTTGTTATACATTATATTACGTGACATTACATTATTTACGCTATTTACATTATGTTGGTTACTACCTTCACTTTATACTTATGACTTATGACTATTTACCTTATTTAACTCATTCTTTGATATCTTTAATTGATTACTTCATTCAGTTGTTCATTCTTACATTCTCTCACTGTTCATTCATTCTGAATTGAATTGAATTAAAGCAATTGTTATGATTTAGTTTATTTTAACTCATGATGGTACAAAGTTCTGTAGATTGTATTAATATTTATGATTTGTTTCCGTACTGTTATTCTTTATTCTATATTTTATATTTTAGTATATTTATATTTATATATTCTAGTTTATTATTTCGCGTTATCACTGTTATTGATATTTATTATCGCTTCTTGATTTGGTTCTTGATTTTCCTGTGCATCCTTGATATTCGTTGGACGTTTTGATGTTCTTTTGATATTCTTTAATTCGGTTTATTCATGACGTCTCTCCCGGTAATAGTGTAGCTATTCCGTGACGATGTGCTGTTTCTGTAAATTTAATTTAATGTTCATGTCGTCAGGATGAGCTATTTCTGTTATTTTATAGGATATTATTTCAATTATCATACCTTGTTTCTTTTCCTTTCTTTTTCCCTCCCTTCTTTTCTTTCTTCCTTTCCCTTCTTTCATTTGGGCTGCAATTCAGCTCTCTTAATTGATAATCTGTCCCTTTAAGGAGTCCTTGCATGCTGGTTTTGACACTGTGGCTTTGACACATTGGGGTTGTGTTTCTGTAAATAATTGTCATTTGTCATTCGTTATCTCATCCCTGAATTTTATTTTTCAACAGCTTATTCAACTTTACCTTACTTGTACTTGCTGGTATTCTGTTGTTTCTCCCTTCCTTGATTCATTCATTCATTCATCCATTCACTCTTTCATTATTCGTTATTCATTCATTCATTCACTCTGATCAGCTGAAGTTAGTGATCTGATTTTGATTTATCTTAATTTTGTTATTTTTCTGTGATGATGAATGGTTTTGTCTATCCAAGTGCTTTGATGGTGCGTGGTTTCTGTTTAATTCACCATTTAAATGTTAGTTTAAAATACTCTACTTGTTGAGTTATTTATTTATTTTTACACTATACAGTTGTTACGTGCGGAGCAGGCGTAGTGGTAGGTGACTACTCTGCGGTATGTTATGTTCCGACGCAACGCTTAAACACCTTCTTTATGAAGGAAAGATAATTTAGGATTCGGATTTGGTCTAGACTTATACAAGCCTTTCGCTCGCTAGATACAAGGTTTGGAAAAGTACGCATTAAATTATGATCAAATTTTGAATAAATAACTATATATATTTTGATAAAAGAATGAATTGTTACAAAAATCTGATTGGTACACAAGTATGAAAATATAACGCGTATTTAAAAGATATTATGATTCCTTTAATTGCTGAGGACAGAGAATCCTGATCTTGATTGGACTCACCGGATGTTTAGATGTACAGAAACGGTAAACGGTTAATTTGATGAATTGCTCCCTTCTCTCTCTCTTCCTCTCGACGTACGGATGTTGGACAATGTTCTTGATGAGTGAAACTATGGCCTTACACTAAGAGTTTTTAATTGTAGATGGTTCGAAAACTTGAGTCTTTATTTAACGAGTGAACTGAGTCTTTTCGTGTGACAGTTGATTTTCACGAAACTCTGCTCGACGTATTTCGCAATACTAAACGTTCCTCGGACAGAGAGACCGCGCACCTCGCGACTGTATGGCCGACTGTGTCTGTATTGTCCGTAATCGGGTTTTTTATTAGAGTCGAAAATGCTGATTTCGCATTGTTCGGAGGAAAGAGTTCAGTAGTATATTGACCTGTTAGAATGTCTATCATTGCTACATATTATTGACGCAGCGTTTCGAGAAGAAGAGAGAATTTGTTGACGCTGGTGACTCCAAGGAGGTCAGTCAATGAACCAACTTCCTGATTGCTGACGCTTTCGTAATTTTGAAATTGAAGACAATGGAATTTTTCTTAGTCGGGACGTAACACAGTAGTATAGTGTTAATTGAACTACGCAGTTTACATTTGATTTGATTTATTTAATTTATTTGCTGTTTACTCACTTTATTTTGAAACGTCATGCAATAATCGGTTCTATTTGCACTTGCATTGACATGACCATTTATCATTCACCATCTACCATTTACAATTTAACTTATAATTTACTTGTGTAAAGGAATGGAGTGTTTAGCCAATAATCTTTATGGTTATACTTTAGTGAGCCCACTTTTTTGTATTTTGTATTCTATTTCATTATATTTCATTTGTTTTATGTTATATTACGTTACATTGCATTATATTACACTGCGTTACTTTACATTATTCACATTATGCTGGCCACGGCTTTCACTTTATACTTTGCACTTTCTTATTTACTGCATTCTTTTAATTTCTTGAATCAGTGACTTCACTGATCAGTTGTTCATTCTTTATTCCGTCATGGTTCATTCATTCTGAATTAAATTGAATTGAAGTTATTGTTATGATTTAATTGTATGTTCATGGTGGTACAAAGTTTTGTAGATTATATTAATATATTTATGGTTTACTTTTATGCGGTTATTCTATATTTAATATACTTATGTTTTATATTTTAATTTATTTGTGCCACGTTATCACTGTTTATTACTATTTTATTTTATTTCATTGTCGCCTTCTTGATTTGTCGCCTGGTATATATCCTTGGATATTCTGATTCTTCTTATGCATATTTATATTTATTATGTTTTTGTTTTAGTTCAGTTTATTTACAAACATAAATGATTTATATAATAAATGATAATCGTAGCCTTGACTTACTTATTAATAAATTTATTTTGACTTTGGGCCATTTAAGTTTTATTTGTTACCTTTTACTTTCAGTATAATTACCTTTACCTTTTGTGAATAGCGTAGTATCAGACTTATCTTGGTGGTAAGTCTGATGGTAAGTATGGTTTCCCAGGATTGCGCGGCTGCACGATGGACAGTTTTACAGTCGGTTACAGTCGGTAACTGTCTAACGGGCAACTGGCGCGTGGTGGGTAACCACTGCGCGGCAGATAATTTGTCTGTGGATAACCGTTACGGAGTGAGCGGCCGGGTATTGTAGGGTGGTAACTTGTGGCCGGTAATATTGTCCGCTAGTGCTGCAGATGGTCGCCAGCCGGGGATAATTAATTATTATCAACGGATAGTGTCGCGTATTTTATCTACCGGGATACCGAGACGATTTTCGCTGTCGTTACCTTCTGTCGTATTCTATTTTGGTTTCGGTCATGGTAAATTATTGTAAGTATTTTATTGATGTATTTGGTCACGGACACTTATACATTCCGTGTAAATAATTAATTAATTAATTAATTAATTAATTAGTTAATTTGAAAGCTAATTTAATAATCGACAGGCATAACGGGATGAATTGTTAAATTGTATGAAATTTACTAAGATTACGCATCTACATGGCGTATGGTTTATGGCTTAAGTTTCACTCGGTTTCTTATCTTTGGTTGTCATGATCATCGGTGGCACTGGTTTATTTCATCTCCATGTACCATATATTCGGTTGTGACATGGAGAGGGATCGTGTATTGAATTATTAATTAAATTATTAAATTTGTTGAATTTGTTTAATTTTGAATTTCGGCGCGTGTGTGTCTGTGATTTGTGCGTGTTTTCCATTGCGATGAATGGCAATGTGTGTTCATTATTGGTGTTATTGTGCTCCGTTTTCTGTTATATTATATTAACATTTATTTACATATTTACATATCTACATATACATTTATGCTATATTATTATTATGTTTATATACATTCTCATATTTATATCTATACTTACACTCAATTTACATTATTTGGAGCAAATTCAGTCAGTATTGTGTAATATTTTGTACTGTATTATCTTTTCTACGGTTGAGTGATGAATAAAGATAATTGACAATTATATATTTGAAACACTTGGTTGCCTTGAGTGCTGAGTGTATTCCCTTCGTCTTCCCGTACCTTATTAATTATCATGTTTGTTTAGTATAATTGACCTCATTGCTTGTTCAGCGCAATGGATTTTGTAGATTTATTTGATTGTAGATTTATTTGATTTAGTCTGTTGGATGGTTGCGGTCATGTGAGATGGATGAATAATTGTATAGTTATACTTGTTGGTGGAACACACTACACTGTATTTTATTTTATTTTGTATTTTATTTTATTCTATTATATTCTGTGTTACAATACATTATATTATGTCGATTGCGTTAGTCTACGCACTACACTTTACACTTCTTTACTCTCCTTATTTACCTTTATTGGCTTAATTTGTTTTAATTTCTTTAATGGCTCTGTTGCTCTTGCATTCATTCATTCATTTATCACTTACTATTCATTAATCTGCATTGATGTACGGTTAATCTTCCTGTTAGGATGAGTGATTTTGTCCATCCAGATGCTTGATGGCGTGTGGCTTCTGTTATGATTTAAAGATTTAAATATTCTACTTATTCATTTAATTGTTTATTCTCGTATTTATTCCTGAATTATGTAGTAGTATGGTGTCTAACTGAACCACGCGACTTACATTTGATTTGATTTATTGTCTTTTTACCTATTTATCTTTATACACCATTCGTTATCAATTTCTACTTTCTATTTGCATTTGCATGGACATAGTCATTTATCATTTGCAATTGATAAATCTATAACTTGTAAAGTAGTGGTGATGGAGAAAATGATTGTTACGGTCATATTTGAGTGGTAATCTAATTCATTTCATTGTATTTATCCTATTACTTTATATTACTTTACATTACATTACACTACATTACACTACATTGTGTTGGCTATGTTTGTGTGTACATTACACTACATTTATTTCTTTCTTTATTTTTAAATTCTTTATTCTTTATTTTCTTAATTTCTTAATTTCCTTTATTATTTAATCACCTTTAATCGCGTTTAATTATGTTTATTACGTTTATTATTTATTATTGTAATTACGTTTATTATTTTATTTTATCGTATTCATCTGTCAGCTGTTATTTTAGCTGTTATTTTATTGTTCATTTATTGTTCGTTTATGGGCTGTTCTAATCATGGGCTTCATGGGCTCATGGATTATTATTCATCATTCATTATTTATTGTCGCATTTATCGCATTATGGGGCATTCAAAGCGTTATGCTTATCATGAGCGTGTGAGCATTTGAGCGTTTGCGTGTGAGTATAAAGCATGAATGGGACAGGTCATCGGGGGTTGCAGCGTACGAAGAGGTGGCGCCGTCACGCCGGGATGGTGTGATCCTTGAGGATATCCCCCCGGTGCCGACCGTTGCCGAAGAAAAATATGTTCCTGCCTCTGCAGGTCGGCGTGATGACCTCAGGGATAAGGCACATCATCAGCAACCTACGAGGCGGACGAAGAGGGGCACGGTCAACTGTGGAGATACGATGTCCCTGTCCTGACCGTGTTGAAGAACAACCCCTGTCCTGGCAATAGTGCTAGGTAGGCGAAGAGGTGGCGCGGTCACGCCGGGAAGGCGCGATCCTGGAGGATGCCCCGGTGCCGATCGTTGCTGAAGAAAAATGGCCTGTCCTCGTGGCAGGTCAGGTGGGCGTGATGACATCTAGGAAAAGCCACATCATCATTATCAACCCACCAGGAGGACGAAGAGGGGCACGGTCAACTGTGGAGATATGATGTCCCTGTCCTGGCAATAGTGCTAGGCAGGCGATGAGGTGGCGCGGTCACGCCGGGAAGGCGCGATCCAGGAGGATGCCCCGGTGCCGACCTTTGCTGAAGAAAAATTCCTGCGAGTATTTCTCAGGTTTAAAATGTCCTTACCGCTAGATCGGAGGTGCAACGGCGTGGATCCGCAGATGCCCCATGTTACATGGCGTTTTTGCGGGAGGACGGAATAATGCGAAATGCATTGAATTGCGAAAACGCCGTTGTGGCTATACGTTTGTATTCTTTATATATCCCAAAGGATGAAAAGGTACTGCGGCCCACACAGGGGAGAGGTTTTAGTGGGTAGTATACCCAGCCACAGGACTGTTCCCTCTGGACTACCTGCACAAGGTCGCCCCTTCTGGGCTGAGACCTACTCTTGGGCTAAACCCCACCCTTTGGGTCGGGTTGCCAGGTTGCCCCCTTCTGGGTTTGCTTCTTTGGGTTTGCCCGCACCAAACGGGCGCCAGGCTGCCCCCTCAGGGCGGGTATGAGTCCCACACAGCCCGGGCCCCCACCAGCCGAATAGAGTGAATGAGGGAACAACCCGCGCGTGCATAAATGCATTTCCCCTCAAAAAAAAAAAAAAAGCTTAGGATAGGTTAGGTCAGGTTAGGTTCCATGGACCTACCGCTCGGCCCCGCGAAACTTATGCGGGCCGCAGGTGGCCGGGTCTTGGTCCTCGGTCCCTATTGCATGCGGCCCGAGGAGTGCCGTCATCGGGTGCGGCCCCCGATGGCGGCGGAGTTTGGCACGTAGGGGGAGGGCCAAAGCTAGACCCTCCCCCGCGCAAGGCGGCGTCAAGGCGCCATGGGTGTCTGGGCGCCGGTGATGTTCGTCAGAGGTCCCCGGGCCCGCCCCAACACCCAGCGTAGGCTACCGTGGGGGTTTTAGCCGGTAAAAATCCGGCACTACCTTCGGCTCCTCCCCAGGGGGGCTGGGGGCGTCTTTCGAAGATTTCTCCCACGTAAAAAAAAAAAGAAAAAGATTCCACGGACCTGGCCAAGTGTACTGGCTGGGCGGGGAGGTAATACCCCGACGTGGCGCGTCCCCAGGTGGCGGATAGGAGGATGCTCGCCATGCACTTTTCGGAGTGCACGTAGGGTAGGAGTGAAATAAAATAGCTCCCGCGGACCAAACACCAAGAGAAGGAAAACCCATCAAAACCTCCCCTGTGACTAGGAGATAGAATACAGGCACGGTGACCCCTGCCTGTCGTAGGAGGCGACTAAAATGGGGGTGCTTGCTGCTGTTGAAGTAGACTCGCAGATGACCCGGGGTGATGCCGGTGGGATCTACGGATCCTGGCAGTGCCACCCTTGCCGGTAAGGCCTGGGTCGGAGAGGCGAAGAGGTGGCTGCAGCGTCGTTGAGTTCTCCAGGGGCCAGGCTGCGTGGTGGTCTGGTGCGGATAGCGAACCCAGAGTGCCCTAGCAACTATACCGTAATGCAGTGGTCACGTTTCGCTGGAACGGGAGGCTTGCCTTAACCGGCCGGCCTACGAGGATGACAATCTCTTCAAAAATCCCTAGCCCCAAGCTGCGGCACGCGGTGAGGAGGGTGCCCTTGGAGTTAGCACCAGGGGTGGCTTGTGGGTGCACCAGTCGCTAGCGACCAACCGCGGGGTACCTGGCGACCCCCCGGGTTTATCTGCCTTACCCAGGTAAGGCGGCTCTGCCTGGGCGGACCTAGGTTCCGACCTACTCGTGGGACGAACATGGAAAATTCTACAAACCAAAAACAAAACGCAGGACGGGACGAAACGATGACAAACCAGGCAAGGGAACCTGACACGGTCAGGTCGGCGAGGGATGAGGAGACGGCGCAGCCGGGGCTCAGGAGGGCCGCGGCTCCCGCTCCGGCCAGAAGGGCGCGACCCATGTCGGCGGGATCCACCAGGGGCAGCAGGGTTTCTTCTGCTGCCTCTGATAGGGGATTCTGGCGACAGCCGGTTGACAGCGAGGAGGAGTCGGATGGGGCGGTGATCTCGGTGCCGCCTACGACCCCCAGCACCTCGGCTGCGGCAAAGAGGGGACGCCCCCATACATCGGGGGACTACGTGGCCCTTGCCGCGAAGGAAGAAGAATTCCTGCGCCTACAGCGGGAAGAGATGGAGCTCCAGGCAACTAGGGCGCTACTGGAAGTCGGCGCGGCCCCCCGCCGGCCAAGCCGGTCGGCCCTGAACCTGAGGGGGCGGAGGAAATTGCGCGGGAGGTGTGCCACCTCCCCTCGCCAGACCTTGTGGCGCGCGCCATGGAGGGCGCCGTAAAGGTCGAGAAGGTCGCAGTGTGCTCCAAAAACCTGAAGGGCACGTGTTTCCGCGCCCTCAGGGAGGCATCCCGCGACGTGAAGGCGGTCGTAAACGAGCTGGGGCTGCGGGCCGCGCGCCACCGCGACGACCACGAAACGGAGGAGCTCAGGGCCCAATTACAGCTCCGCGACGCCAAAATAGCGTCACAAGGGGAGGAGATTGGAGGAGAGCAGGAGGCCCGGCCGAAGAGGAGCTGTCGGAGGGCTACCACGCTGGAGGAGACGGAGGACCCCGCCCCGGTGCGTTCACCGTCGCTTGCCGCGACCGCCGGGGGGCGGGCCGTGGACGACCCTACCGAGAACGAGGCCCCGGCTGCCAAGGGGGCGGGGGGGCGTCGGGGACGGCCGCGCTCATGGATGGCATCGCTTCCCTCGTCGCGCGGAGCGTGGCCGACCTCCGGCGGGAGCTCGTCGGGGAGCGGGCTCGGCCCCGCCCCCCGGCGGACGCCGCCGGGTGCCCCCCTCCTGCCACCTCTGAACGGCAGGGGAAGGGGCAGAGGCAACAGCGCGGGGATCCCACGACATCCGGGAGCCCCAGAAAAAGGGTTCGGGGGCGGCTGGGACTCGCGCGCCTTCCCGCCCTACGGCCTCCTCCGGCTCGTTCGTTGCCGACAGGATGGCAAAAATCCAGGAGGACCACCGCCAGGAGACCGAGGCGAGGTCCAAGGTGGTAGGCCGCAAAGCCATGAAGGCAAAGGCGGCGAAGACGACGGGTGTGGAGATGGCTCCCCCTCCGCCGCCGGCGTAGAAGACGGGGAGGAGGACGACGGCCGGGACGACAAATCCCCCGGCCGCACGAAAGGAGGGAACCGCGGGGGGCAAGGCGACAAAGGAGGCCACAAAGAAGCCCCACCTCGCCCGCCCCCCAGAACCTCGGCGGTCACGCTAGCGGTCGCGCCCGGGGCGAAGATCACCTGCTGTGAGGCCATGATCAGGGCCAGGCAGGAGGTTCACCTGGCGGAGATCGGCATCACCGATCTCCGGCCCAGGCGCGCGGCCACCGGCGGTCTCGTCCTGGAGATCACCGGGACGGAGAGGGCGGCAATGGCGGCGGCCCTGGCTAGCCGTCTCCAAACTGAGTTCCGCGGGTCCGATGAGGTTACGGTGGCGTGCCCAGTTAAGATCGGCGATATCCTCCTCAGCGGCCTCGACAATTCGGTCACCCGGGAGGAGGTAGCAGCGGCGGAGGCAACCGGAGGAGCCTGCACCGCGGAGGACGTCAAGGAGGGGGTGATTCGCGCCTCACCCCGTGGCCTGGGGAGGGTCTGGGTGAGGTGCCCCCTCACCGCAGCCAACAAGGTCGTCGACGCGGGGAGGCTGAGGGTCGGCTGGTCCTCAGCACGGGTCGAGGCCCTGGCGGCTCGCCCCCTGCAATGCTACCACTGCCTGGAGACTGGACATGTTAGGCAGCGGTGTCCCTGCGGGGTCGATCGTTCGGATCGCTGCTTCAAATGCGGCGATCTGGGCCATCGAGCCAGTGGCTGTACGGCCCCGCCGCGGTGCCCCCTTTGCACCGATTCAGGGCGGCCCGCGGGGCACAGGATGAGGACCAGAGGATGCCCCCGGCTGCACCGCCCACTGGGGTAGCGGGCCCCAGCAACGCAGGAGTAGCTGTGGAGGCAGCCGTGAAGCCGGCGCGCAATAGGGCCTAAGGGTCCTTTCCCGCAGGCCAACATCAACCACTCGGCCGGGGCGCAGGACCTTTTGCTACAAACCCTGGCCGAGTGGCAGATTGAGGTTGCGGTGGTGTCGGAGCCGTACCGCTGTATTGGACCGACCCAACTGATTCGGCGACGCGGCGGGCTCCGTCGCCATCGTCCTGGGGGGTCGGCACGTGCCCCCGCCCGCCGATGTCTTAGCACGGGGGTGGGGTTTCGTGGCCGTTGACTGGGGGGGCGTAGCAGTGGTGGGTGTGTACGCGCCACCCAGCTGGTCCCTGGAGCGGTTCGTGGAGTTCCTGGACCGGGTGGGGAGCGTTGTGGTTAGCTCCCACTCCCGGACGACGTTGTCCTCGGGGATTTCAACTCCAAGGTCGAAGCCTGGGGTTCCCCGAGGACCGACGCGAGAGGAGGGGCGGTACTGCACTGGGCGGCTGGCGCGGCGCTCCTGCTCCTGAACAGGGGCTCCGCCAGCACCTGCGATCGGGCACAGGGGGATTCCATTGTGGATCTGGGCTGGGCGTCCGGGCGCATGGTGCAAAATTGGAGGATGGCGGCGAGGGAGACGCGGAGTGATCATCTATACATCACCCCTCCATGGCTACTCCCTCCCCGCCGCCCCCCGGCCGGCGCGTGGCCCACCACTGCGTCGCTGTGTGCTGAGGATGCTGGACAAGGACATGCTGATGGCGGCAGCCCTTCCCGTGGCCTGGCTAGCTCTTTCGGCCGGGCCGGTCGCGGACGTTGAGGGGGAGGCGAAGTGGTTCCAGCATGCCACACCGCCCCGGGCCTCGCGCCTGCCCCCCCGGAGGGCGGTGTACTGGTGGTCGGGCGACATTGCGGATCTCCGATCCGAGTATCTGCACGCCCGGCGCCAGTGGCAGCGCGCTCGAAGGGCTCGAGTCCGCGACCCGGCGAGGGAGGATCTGCTTTGGGGCACATACCAGGTCTTCGTGGTAGCCCTGAGGCAGGCCATCAGGGACGCGAAATCCCGGGCGTGGGAGAGCTCCAGGGCTCTCTGGACGAGGACCCGTGGGTGCGCCCTTACCGGATGGTCATGGGCAAGCTCCGCACACGGGCGCCCCCAGTCTCGGAGAGTCTGGACCCCCAGCTGCTGACGCGGGTAATAGACACCCTCTTCCCCCGTTCCGGGGGAACGTCGCACCCGCGCCACCAACAAGGGCCGGCGGAGCCCGTCGCCTGGTCCGCCGACCTGGGGGTCACAGAGGAGGAGCTGGACGATGCCGTCAGAAGGCTCGGGGCCAAGGACACCGCCCCGGGCCCGGACGGCATCCCCGGCCGCGCCTGGGTTATCGCGTCCGGCATCCTAGGTCCGAGCGACGCTTTGCAGCAGGGGGTGTTCCCCTCGATTTGGAAGGAGGGGCGGCTGGTCGTCCACCGAAAGGACGGACGGCCCGCAGATTCTCCCTCTGCGTACCGGCCCATTGTGCTGTTGGACGAGGTGGGAAAGCGCTTCGATCGTGTCATCGCAAACCGCCTCTTCCACCACCTGTCGAGTGTTAGCTCCGATCTGGCCGACATCCAGTTCGGGTTTCGCGAGGGTCGCAGCACCATCGACGCTATCCAGCGCGTGCGCACCCTCGCTGAGTCGGCTATGTCCCGGGGTGGGGTGGCGCTGGGCGTCTCCATGGACGTTACAAACGCGTTCAACACCCTGCCCCATGGGACAATACGGGGGGCGCTGTTTCACCACAACGTCCCCCAGTATATGCAGAGGATTATCGGGGCCATCCTGGATGGCAGGTGGATACTGTGCACAGGCCGGGACGGTACGCTGCACTGGAGGGAGGTCGACTGCGGAGTGCCCCAGGGGTCCAAACTGGGCCCCCCCTTATGGAACGTGGGGTACAACGCGGCGCTGCGGGTGATCCTCCCGCCCGGGGTGTGGGCCACTGTATTTGCAGACGACTACTTCCTGCTAGCCACCGGGCGGGACTGGTTGAGGACCTGCCGCCGTGCCGAGGTGGGGGTCGCCATCGTTCGAAAAGCGATCCGGGGGCTGGGTCTGGCGCTGGCTCCTCACAAGACCGAGGCCATGTGGTTCTTCGAGCCTCGGCATGGGGTAGCCCCTCGTGCCCAGCTCTGGCTCGAGGTCGACGGGTGCCAGATCGTGATCGGCCGGGGTCTTCGATACCTCTGCCTGTATCTCGACAGCCACTGGCGGTTCGATGTTCACTTCGACCGCCTGGCTCCCTGATTGGAACAGGTGGCGACCAATCTTGGCCGCCTGTTGCCCAACCTCGGGGGGCCGGGAGTGAGGGGACCCCGCTTATACGTGGGAATCGTCCGGTCCATGGCCCTATACGGGGCTCCGATATGGGCCGGCGATCTGGCGGTCAGCAGGCACAGCTGCACTCTGCTGCGGCTGGTGGAGCGCCGGCTGGCCATCAGGATCGTGCGGGGCTACTGCACGATCTCCTACGAGGTGGCGATGGTCGGAGGTCGAATCCAGTACATACTGGCATTCGCGAGCCCTCCGCCAGGCCGGGGAGGACCCGCCGGGGCCGACGTTCAAGGAACACCGGAGCCAGGCCCGACTGGTCGCGGCGGAAAGGTGGCAGAGGTCCCTAACAGAGGGGGCTGCCGTCGGGGCGGTCCTGCCGATGATATCGGAGTGGCGGGACCGCGGCCACGGCGCCCTGTCGTTCCGGGTCACGCAGGTGCTCTCCGGACACGGGGTGTTCGGGGAGTTCCTGTGCCGGAGGAACAGAGAATGGACCCCCCACTGTTGGCTCTGCGGGGCGGCGCGGGACGCCGCACAGCACACGCTGGCGGAGTGCCCGGGGTTTGCGGTGGCCCGCCACGCCCTGACGGCAGAAATAGTGGAGGACCCGTCGCCGGCAGGCGTCGTGAGACAGATGCTTGCCGGCGAGATAGAATGGAGGGCCGTGACCACCTTCTGCGAGGAGGTCATGGCCCTCAAGGAGAGGCCGCGGACGTGGGACGCGACGACGTCGCAGGGATCCGCCGCCATTAGGGGTGCGGGGGGCGGGGGCGATGGCGGCTTTCGCTATTTGCCCCCCCGGCGTGACGGATGCCGGACGGGGTAGTGTAGCGGGAGGGCCCGCGTGCCCTCCCGCCTCCGTGGGAGATTTTACGGGGGTGTTTGTTGTGGGGGCGGGAGGGGTCGCGGTGTACCATCCCGCCCCGGACGAAATGAGCCCGGACCCCGGTCGGACCCGGGGGCGGGCGGGTGGGGACCCCGTTCTCAATCGGGGGCCCCTCTCCGTCCGCCTCTGGGCGGAGAGTGGCGTCTCCCTCCAACGCTGGGAGTGGCGCTGGTCCCCGCAGGGGGGTGCAGCGGCGCCGAGGGAGTCCCCATGGAGGGTAGCCGGCCACGGCTCACCGCAGCCCACAGGGGGACGACTCGGCGGGCCGCAAGCGCCCTGTATGGGCGTCATTGCACGCGCACCCGGGGTGTAGCCGGCACCGGAAGCAGGCGGAGCGAAGGATAGCACCCGACCATCCTCGCGGGCGGGCGGGGGGTTGCTCCTCCCCGTAGCCTGTGAGGAGAACGAGGCGCGGGGACTGCAGGCGGTACGGGCTGGGGGCCCGGCCGCCATTGCACGCAGTTCCCCCGCGATGGAGCCGGCACCGGGTGCGACCCCTGGTGCCGGCTGGGGGAGTTGTTACTCCCCCGGTGAGGGCCGCTTTCAGCGCACGGCGGGGGAGGCTCCGGAGTTATAGTAATCAGGTCCTGGAGCCTCTGCCATACGCCAGAGGAGGTCGCCGTGGGGTTTTAGTCAGTAGGAATCTGACACTCCCCCGCTGCCCTCCCCCACAGGTGGCGGGGGGTCTTATGTAAGATTTCCCCACGAAAAAAAAAAAGGTTGGATTCCCTCTCGACGCGTCGAGGAGAGCGGACGTGTTTCGTGGTCGCACCGTGGTTAGATTTTGAACGCGGTGGATAGCGGCATAGTTATTCGCGTTTTTTGGTAAAATCATTTTTATTATGTGTTCGGAAGTGCTATTGTGTCGTTTTTTGATTAAATATTGTGTTAATTTATTGTTAAATAACGAAAACGTGATGTGCGTGTTACGCGGCATTTCGACGTCGTGTTTTCGGTGTTTGGGGTGTTAATTATAAACATTGGACATTATTTAAGGATAATTTTCGTAAGTTGGAAACGATTCGCAGTGAAATTCCGCGTTTTTTGGAGCCATAGCTCCAGAACTACGCATCTGATCAAAAAATGTCATAGAACATAAATAGTATGAAATTTAATATCCTACGAAAAAGGTCTCCCAACATTTTGCCATAGCTCGCACCGTTTCCGAGATATTTGCAGATTTACCTCAAGGAAAGGGGCGTCACGCACATATTCCGAGATATTTCTTCTTCTTGTTGTTCTTCTTCTGCACAGCTGCGCTGGACGTGGCATTTACAGCTCCGGAATACTGAATACAGCTTAGAATAGTGCAGAGTTACCTCAAAGAAAGGGGCCACATTGTTTCTTCTTCCTTACAATGTTGGTACGGCTTCGGAATATTTAAATATCTCGATATACCTCACAAACTACGCATCTGATCAAGAAATGTCATAGAACATAGATAGTGGGTAACCAAATATAAAGGCCGACCCGGTGATATCATGGAACCCGTAACGGCCACCGCGTTGAACGCATTTCTTCGCGGTTTACCGGACGAAGTAGGCCGAACCATGGAAGCGCGAGACCCGAAAAGGTTAGTAGACGCGCTAGATATCGCTTTGAGAGTAGAAACGCGTGTGAAAGATCGACCGTCTACGTCGTACGATTTTCATCGTCCGTCCTATGAACGCGCTGATGATTACGATTACCGATCTCGTTACCACGACAGCCCGAATAGAAAGCGTAGCTACGCGTATCCCAGATACAGTTCGCCGGTACGAGCGCCAGAAACGTCGCGTAACATCTCGTATTCGCGTGATAGAACACCGTGTCCTGTTAGAATATTGCACAGGAGAGATTTGACCGCAGAGGAACGAACGTGGCCGTGTTGCGCGCATCCTCAGCATATGCATACGAGATCGAGCATGCAAGCGGTTGATAGACGGGAGAATCCACCTACAAGAACGCGTGATTCGCGGCCGCGTGCACCACCTTTGCGCGAGCCGACGGCCGGACCATCGGTCCGAAGGTCACCGTCAGCGGAAGTAAGGGAACGTTTAAAACTGAACACGACTGGTCGTATCGACGCGACGACGAGCCGCCAATCTCCGGAGCGTCGTCCACAGGTGAAGTTCCAATAGAAACCGTACTAGCAATAGAAACGAAACGCGATACTCTGATAGTAAGATTGTCATCGAAAGACTTCCGAATAAAAGAGGTGCACTTCTTGATAGATACCGATGCAGAGATCAATTTGATAAAATTAGATACGTTGCTTACGAACATTCCGATCGCTACGCATGAGGCTACTATAATAACGGGAATTACCCCGCAAAAAGACAGAACAATCGGGACCGCGACAGTCCATTTACAAGGAAAGCCAGTCCGTTTTCATGTCATACGCACAGATTTTCCACTAAGTACAAACGGAATTTTAGGGCAGGAATATCTTCGCCAAGAGCACGCCGAAATTTCGTTCGCGAATAATACACTAGTCACGAGCACAGACCCGGTTCATCCGATCAGATTCGTCGATCAACGCTCGTTAAATGTACAAGACAACCTATCGCGATCGATGTCGTTAATGATAAACTAAAAGAAGGCTATTTGCCGCGTTTAACGACAATTGACGGCCTGTATGTCGGCGAAGCTGCTGTTTCGGTTAACAACCAGGGCGTATGCCATGTATTGGCAATAAACTCGCTCAACCAAGACCTTGAATTTACAGTACCTGCACAGGAACTGATACCTTTTGACTATCATTGTTTTCCGGAAGAACAAGATGATACGGATACCGATAGTACACCTAATGTAACGACAGATAGAGTTACAGCAATTCTGAATAGACTACGATTAGACCATTTAAGCGACGAAGAACGTGAGCATGTAGAAATGATAGTCGAGAAATTTCCTGAACGTTTTCATCTTCCATCCGATAAACTACAGGCTAGTAATTACATAAAACGTAACATACCGACAATAGACGACATACCACTAAACACACGACAATACAGATTTCCACCCGTACACAAACAAGAAATAGAACGACAGATTTTGACCAAATTATCCAATGACATTATTACTCCTTCAAATTCACCTTATAATTCTCCTTTGTGGATAGTACCCAAGAAGCCAGATTCAAAGGGAAACCCGCGTTGGAGAATGGTAATAGACTTTCGTAAACTAAATGAAAAAACAATAGGTGACGCTTATCCTTTACCAAACATCACTGAAATATTAGATCACATCGGAGACGCATAGTATTTTTCCGTTTTCGACTTAGCTAGCGGGTTTCAGCAGATCGAAATGGATCCCAAAGATCGCCATAAAACTGCCTTCAGCACACCAAGTGGGCATTACGAATACATTCGTATGCCCGAAAAACGCGCCAGCTACATTTCAACGGCTTATGGACCAGGTTTTACGCGGGTTACAAGATATCGAGGTTTTCGTGTACTTAGACGATATAGTCGTGTATGCGAAAAATTTAGAACCACACGGTAAGAAAGTTCGACGTCTCTTCACACGTCTAGCCGACGCCGGTTTAACTTTGCAACCGGACAAATGCGAATTTCTTAAAACCGAAGTCGCGTATCTAGGACATGTTATCAGCAAACGTGGAGCCCGACCTGATCCTAAAAAGATCGTCGCCGTTAAGAATTTTCCGCGACCAGAGAACGCGAAAAATATCAGACAATTCTTAGGTTTGGCTGGTTATTATAGGCGCTTCATCGAGAATTTTGCGGAAAAGTCAAAACCTTGTAACGGATAACCGCCGGGGGGTTGCCGGCTCAGCTGGTAAGTCCGGGGTTCAGGCGAACGAATGAATAGAGTCAGTTGGTAGTGGGTAAAAGTAAATATATTTTCTTAATGCTAGTTTCTAAAGTTACAAGAATACTTAATCCTACGGCCCTGGGTTCCTATCAGTCTAATGTACTTAAATCTACGGTCCTTATGTCTACGGGTCGGCGCGGTGCTTAAAACTACGGTTACGGCGCGGTACTTACAACTACGGTCCGATCATCGGCGCGGCGCGGTCGCGATCGCGCGACGGGAAGTTGGCCGTCGTTAGCGCTGCGTTTCGGTGCGGCGGGGGTAGCGGGAGGTCAGGGTGATCGGGTGTCCGATGCCTTTATGGGCGGACGGCCGTAAGAACAACCCGTCCTATACCCAGGCAGTTAGGGGACCGTGCTCCGGTGGACGCCGTGGAGACGTAATACGTCCGGGCCGGCGGTCAGGAAGCCGCCGAGAGCGAGCTCTCGGCCGTGGCCAAGGATACAGCTGATTTTATCGGAGGACGGCTGTGAAGACAACCCGTCCTGCCGAACGCTGCTGGAGGATTCGCAAGGAGTGCAAAAATGACGTTGATCGTGTCTCTTTATCGCTTATCCGAGGATTCGCTTCCGAGTACAGATCTGGTTTCGGCCGTGTCGCGGCCCGGTATATCAATGCTCGCGAGGCCGTTTGCCTCGCGAGTTCGCGGTACGCGCGGTCGCCACCTATCGGCGGCGTCGGTACTAGCGCGCTGGCGGGGCCCGCGGTTTCGCGGCCTCGGGCTCCTCACAACCTCTTTCCGATCTGTTAAAAAGGAACGTACCTTTTATTTGGGGAAAGGAACAGAAAAAGATTTTCGCCGCGTTGCGAAAAGCACTGTGTCGCGCACCGATCTTACAATATCCTAATTTTGATAAGCCGTTCACATTAACTACCGATGCTTCAGATTTTGCAATAGGAGCCGTTTTGAGTCAAGAGAAAGATGGGCATGATTTACCGGTAGCATACCTTTCTCGCAATTTAACTAAACCGGAACGGAATTACTTTACTACCGAAAAGGAATGTTTAGCCGTTTTATATGCGGTATTGCATTTTCGACCGTATCTTTACGGTAGAAAACTTAAATTAGTGAGTTCCAGGGGAAGTCGTTGCTTCAAGTGACCCCGGCACTCAGGACCTTGCGGTTCTGCCAGTGTCCGTCGGTGCTTCCAACGCCGTTAGCCGCTGCGTTAGGTCGATTAAGCGCTCTCGTCGCTCTCGAGCTCTCCCACTGTGACGGACTAACATCAGAAGAGCCACTTCATCAGCTCGTAGCAAATCAGGCCCTCCACAACACCTTGGAGGACCTAAGAATTATTGGGATAAGCTTCGATCCTGTTATGTTAGATCCGGAGTTAGAAGATATTGAGGTGCCGGAAGATCTGCAGGCACCATACGTAGTGCTGAACATAGGACCAGCGGTCGCGGGAACTTCGCTAGCGGAAGCGTTCACTCGTCTCCATACCCTGCATTTACGTTTCTGCGGTTGGGTGTCGAATTCCCTACTAATACAAATTGGGGAACATTTGAAGGAGTTTGAGCAATTGGATCTCTCGGGCTGTTCTAACATACGCGGGCAGTTCGCCCTGGAAGAACTGACGACACTACCTAAACTGAGGGAAATACATTTGTGCAATCTGCACCCTTCAGTGGGCATTCAACCCCTAGGATCAATAAGGACCTTGCAGGAGGTCCAGTGTAGGGACTCCTCTGGAATAACGGACGAGGACGTATGCCAGGTGGTCAGGGGTCGCCCAGCTCAGGTGCGCCTCAACATCGAAGGCTGCCAAGGGGTGACGCAGCAAACCGTCGTGGGAGTCACAGAGATAGTACGCCGAGAAGGGAGATCCGCAGTGTTGAGCTTGTGGGTGGGCGAAACGGGCGCTAATCGATTCGCGAGGGTCCGACAATCCCTGTTGCTTCGGGTCTTTTTCGATCGGGCGTATCAGCTTATTTTAGCGTAGGCGCGGGAGGGCGGACGCGTCGCGATACCACCACGCGTACACACCCCCACATTGCCGGGGACGGCAATGGTTTTAAGGGGGGGGGGGGGGGGTATTGTTACGTCCGGGCTGAATTTTTATCAACCCGACCTTGCATTCCTCATCGGGTGCGCAGCACTTGAAAGTATTCCACGTGAGGGATGCAAGGAAGGGCCTCATTTTTCTAAATTTTCCGTTTCTGTTTGCGCTCCTCCAATCTCGTGCTTCTTCGTCGAGTGCGCATGCACGTGAAGGTATTCCACACGAGAACACGAGAAAGGAGTTTGAGATTCAAATCGACCTTTTCTTTTCCTTTTACTCTTTTATTTCGTTTTCAATAGCTACTTTCCAGTATACCTAATTTGTGTGCCTCGTTGGTGCGACGCACTTGGAAGTATCCCAGGCGAGGAACACAAAGAGGACTATATTTGGCTCTTTCAAATGGTACAAATTAATCTTCGTTGGGACGATTGCCGTTGGAACTATGTTTGGAAATGTACAGAAATTTGAAACCGTTAAGGTCAAAGAGAGGTATCATAAACATCCTTCGCCGCGCGGTTAAGCAGTGCGACGCACATGGAGGAATCCCAGCTTAACTGCGCAGAATAAAGAAAATGCGATTTTCGCCCTTATTTTACAAGCGGATACCTCTCATACCTGTAAAGCATGCGTCAGCCGGTCCTTCCACGGGAGAATGAGTGCAATAAAGAATGAAAGTGATTTGTTTGAAATATTATAAAATGATCTGAATGGGAATGAAAAGCGAGGTTTGCGTGACAACCACTGAGAGTTTGAAAACGTCGACGAACGTTTAGGAACGTTCGAGACAACGGTCGACGGGGATCGTAAACGCGTATTGTCACAAATAGGCAACAAAAACTGCCAAGCAATGTTCTGGAACAAATTCCGAGAATATGTTAACGGATATATGTATATTATTCGATATGCGCGAACTTGCGAAAACGCGAATAGAATGTTCCCGAAACTATTGAAATTAAAACATCGATCTCTTTGTCACGGAAGCCGGAAAATGCGTGTAATAAAACAAACAACGACTATAAAATACCTCGAATGAAACAAAGCCCTAATACTATTATTTACGCGAATATTATAACAATTAACATAAAATAAAACGTTAACCGACACCAGAGTTCGTTCCTAAAAACTTCGTTAATTAATTAAGAACCGAATAAGATCAAATAAAAGTATTTCGAAGATTCTAGAAGGCATAGAAATTGCGACGAAAGAAATTCACGAAGCGCTATAGGGGTAAAAGAGAAAGACGGTCAACCATTAGACAGAGTCAGAAGAAGGTCAAGGAGGGATGAGAACTCGGGAATCGCGCCTAGATAAAACCAATACGCGCGGGCCTTCCCCTACGGCACGTACCCCGATTTGCCAAATGATGTCCCCACTTTGGGCCCACGATCGCGGGTCGAACCCTGAGATACGATCGCTTGACTGAGGCAAATCACTCTTCGTCGAAAAATCGCAAGGTACGTGACGGGGAGCCCGTGTCCGCGTAGAGACAGAGTTGTCTACGGTATCGTGAGATCGGATTGCTCGGCAAAGTTCCTCCGTGTAACGAGGCAGAGTGTCGGGAGTGTGTCAATTCGCGATTATCGTGTCAAAGACTCATACGGATACGTAAAATCTTTCACACTTTTCAATTTCTATCCTTTTCTCTTTCATTTTAATCGTTCGCTAATAATTATATTCTTTTCTCGCGTCGCGTTGTATTTCGTATGTTTTGTCAATCGTATTCCGTAATTCGTAATTCGTAACAAGGCTCAAACGCGAACGCGTAGTGCGTGTGCAAATTAGTTCTCATCCTCTCTTCGATTTACCAGATTTCAGACCATCACCACAGCGTCCAAAATACGGAATTTATCGCAAATATTTTACTTGTTGTATTACATCGAATTGGTGAGTTGCACATTTTATATCTTCGTTAACACAACGAATCTGGTATCGAGTGAGGGCAAAACGGCAATCTGAGAGACTGCTAGTCGTGGAACTATCCAACTAGATCGACCCGTTCTCATTGTAAAAATCGAGGTAATCAACAAAATAATTTTCCGTTTATACGCGCACGAAGACGGCCCATGAAACCGTTAGTTCCTGGAAGTATCCAACTGGGTCCGTCTTCTTTCGGATCGTAAAATATAATAAAACAAAGATATAATAAAACACCGAAGTTCGAATCACGATCATTAAAGTCAGCGTAGCTTTTCCCTGTCAGTTTTCTGTTAAAAGTTCGTTCATTTACTTATAGTAATTGAACATCCGTTCTAACATATTATTTTCTAACATTTTACTCATATATTTTATACAGCTCGTATACTTTGTGAACTAAACTATTTTGTTGTACCTATTTTTCTCAAAATTATACACATCTTACCCATATTCAACTTTTAATGATTTGCATTCAAACACCCTTAACATTTCCATATTACCACGCCTACCTTCTTGCACGAATTCACGCGAGGGGCCTGTATAGGACCCGAGCATTGAGAACTCATTAATTATATTCAGAATCTTACTTCAAATTAAACGATTCTTTTTAAATTGTTCTGATCGTTATCGACCTAACATCGTCGAGTGCGATTGGGACTCGTGGCAGCGAATAATACCGTTCTCATCCGCGTATCAATCATTATTTAATTTTCTTTTCTTATTATTTTTAAATTTGTACGTCGCGCGCCGTATCACGCTCGCGACGTAACAAAACTAAGGTCCGTGATGATATAAATGTACATTTTCGCTCCATTTAGCCAAAAAATCGAACTTTGGTTGCGCTCCGAGATATTTCAATGTTCTGGCGGCGTATTGCTTCGCCTCTAAGAACCGATTAGTCGAAACTTTTAACAATCTTAATTTTACATACTGTACGACTGATCCATCGTTAAACGCTAATAAACTAACGTCCGTGATGATATAAATGTACATTTTCGCTGCATTTAGCCAAAAAATCGAATTTTATTTACGCTCCGAAATATTTTGAAGTCCTAGCGGCGTATTGCTTCGCCTCTTAGAACCGATTAGTCGAAAATTTTAACAATCTTGTTTTTACATTCTGTACGACTGATCCATCGTTAAACGCTAATAAACTAACGCCTGTGATGATGTAAATGTACATTTTCGCTCCATTTAGCCAAAAAATCGAACTTTAGTTGCGCTCCGAAATATTTCAATGTCCTGGCGGCATATTGCTTCGCCTCTTAGAACCGATTAGTCGAAATTTTTAACAATTTTATTTTTACATTCTGTACGATTGATCCATCGTTAAACGCTATTAAACTAACGCCTGTGATGATATAAACGTACATTTTCGCTCCATTTAGCCAAAAAATCGAACTTTATTTACGCTCCGAAATATTTTGAAGTCCTGGCGGCGTATTGCTTCGCCTCTTAGAACCGATTATTCGAAAATTTTAAGAATGTTATTTTTACATTCTGTGCGACTGATCCATCGTTACACGCTATTAATGTTGTTGCGGCTTCGGAACTTTTAAATATCTCGGTATCTCTCGAAAACAACGAATCTGATCAAAAAATGTCATAAAACATAAATAGTAGGAAATTTAATGTCCTACAAAAAAGATCTCATAGCATTTTGCCAAAGCTCGCACCGTTTCCGAGATATTTGCAAATTTACCTCAAGGAAAGCGGCGTCACGCACATATTACGAGATATTTCTTCTTCTTCTTGTCCTTCTCCTGCACAGCTGCGCTGGAAGTGGAATTTACAGCTCGGAATAGTGAATACAGCTTAGTCTAGTGGAGAGTTACCTCAAAGAAAGGGGCCACAGTGTTTTTTCTTCCTTATAATGTTGGTACGGCTTCGGAACTTTTAAATATCTCGATATATCTTGAAAACTACGCATCTGATCAAAAAATGTCATAGAACATAAATAGTAGGAAATTTAATTTCCTACAAAAAAGGTCTCTTACTATTTTGCGATAGCTGGCACCGTTTCCGAGATATTTGCAGAGTTACCTCAAAGAAATGGGCCACAGTGTTTCTTCTTCCTTATAATGTTGTGTCACGTCCTGTGACGCATTCTTTAAAAT
>NW_025791087.1:0-28384 GCF_907164935.1 Osmia bicornis bicornis
CTACGCCCCTGGGGTCGCGCCACGTCGGGGTATCATCTTCCCGCCCAGCCAGTACACTTGGCCAGGTCCGTGGGTCCCCCTGAAACCTTTTTTTTTTTTTTTTTGGTTCAGTTGGAAGAGAAAATGCGTTTGCGCACGCGCGGATTGGTTCCCCTTTTCGTCTATTCGCCTAGAGGGGGCCCAGGCAGTGTCGGACTCATGTCCGCCCTGAAGGGGCAGCCTGGTGCCCGTGAGGAGAGGGCAAACCCAAAGAGGCAACGCCAGAAGGGGGCAACCTGGCAACCCAACTCTTAAGGGTTGCGTTTAGCCCAAGAGTAGGCCACAGCCCTGAAAGGGCGACCTAGACGGGCAGCCCAGAGTGGGCACTCCCGAGGCTGGACATACTACCCACTAAAACCTCTCCCCTGACGTGGGCCGCCGGCACCTTTTCACTCGTTAGAATTCATAAAGGAATACCAGCGTATAGCCACAACGACGCTTCGGCACTTCAACGCATTTCGCGTTATTGCGGCCGCCCGCAAAAACGCCATGCGCTAGGCACATGGGGCATCTGCGGATCCACGCCGTTGCACCTCCGATCCAGCGGTAGGACATTTTCAACCTGTACGGTATGGCACAGGATTTTTCTTCGGCCACGACCAGGAACCGAATTAAGCCCATTCCGGGTGGTCGCGCCATGTGTGCACCTGTTTTAACAGGGCTTGCTCTTCAGCACAGCCAGGGCCCGGGGCGAGTCCTTTCCCCGCTTGACTGTGCCACATCTTGGTAGGCTGCAATCCTCGATGACCTGTCCCATACATACTTTACACACACACACACACGCTCATGACAAGCATAGCGCTTCAAGTAGCGCTTCGAATGCCCCAAATATGCAACGATAAGTAATGAATAAATAATGAGTAAAGAATAAATGAATAAATAAATGAATAAATGAATGAGTGAATGAATAAATAAATAATGAATAATGAATAGGAATTAATAAGCACATGGAGCCCATGAATAGAATAGAGGAGCCCATACATTCAATAACAGCTGTCATAATAAGCATACTAAACATACTAAACATACTAAAACTGGTTAAATCAAATCATAAATACATCGGGAAATAAATATATATATGCATCTAATGCATCTAATGCAGTAGAGCAGTTAATGAATAGTTAACAGTAAAAGAAACAGTCAGCAATATGAGAACGTGAGAAACTGTGAAGTAAACATAAGTAGTATTGCACGCAAGCAGGCAAGCGAGCATATGTGAACTGGACATAAGCAAATGACCAACAAAACCTCCAAAACCTAAAACGTCAAACATACATACATACAGCCTAGCAACCAATTAGCAGAAGAGGGATATTTAACATTCAACACTAGCGCACAATATAATCACATAAAATTAAACGCAAGATAAACCATAAATTTGAGATGAAATAAACCAAGGATGTGAAACGTAAAGTAAAATAAAGTCGCCAGACAGATAGCAAATAGCAAGCCAGCCATGAGAGAAGAGAAGCAAGCATAACATAACATAGAATGCTACTAATTATTATCAGAGGTAAAGGTAAATAAGGTACAGTATAAAATATAGAATATAGGGTTTAACCAGACAGTAAGCTGGGAAGAAAATAAATAGGTGAGCGTAATGTAATACTAATAATTGAAACCATTCATTTAAACTATTAAGTTACTTAAATTTACTTGCAGGAACGTTTACGCGACCACAACCTCAACGTGGTTGGCAAGCGAACATAATGGAGTACAATCAATGATCAAATGAAGGCAATAAAAAACAATTAGAAATTATTGCGAGCAAATCATCAATAAAGATAAGTAGCAACATATACCTCATAATTAGAATAATAGGAAGAGACAGAACTGTTAACATCAGAAATTAACCATAGTATTAAATGTAAAATGTAACATAATCCTAGTCTATTTGCAGGAAGCCTTAACGCCAGCCAATGGAAGTGGAGGTAGAGTGTAATTAACGGATAACAGGAGAAGAGAATACCCATCTGATATAATATGGGGAGCACATGAGACCTAAATCGGCATAAACCATACGACAGATCAAACAATTCAAATAGTTATAAATTGAGTAGATTAGATTGTTACTGGATTATAATACCGCTCCGATAAGTATGGTATTAATATTAATACTGATACAGGTAAGTCGATGCAATGCAGCGCGTGGTGAAAACTAATCAATAATAAACAATCAATAATAAACCCCACATACAACCATATTACTACTAAATCATAATATAAAGGTACAAGAAAACTAAACTACACTACAATAGATCAAAATTACTATGAACATATGTGTATATATAATATGTAACGACAACACTCCAAATGTAATCAATTTAATAAGTATACCGATGTAGATAATTAATTAAACTCCTCATACCATAGTCAGTTTAAATGATGCAGTTCCATTAAACTCCCTTTAATACCAATTAATAGAAAAGGCATATGGGTGCTAAACCAAGCCAGACACTCCTATAAGAAAGTCATATGAGATCCACGGTCAAGAAATTCAAAGAATTTAAGGAACCATAACGCATATATGTATGTATAGAAACCGATAAAGACATTGTATCATGCAGGACAGACTACCGCAGCGTATGCCTCCCTGAGAACCAGCCGTATTAACCAATACTGAACTAACACTTTCCAAATCAGAATCAAAATCAGAATCAGAATTGTAATTAACAAAGGGTAATTAATGTACAAAAGATTGCATAAAGTACCGTAAGTATTCAAAATACACAGATTCACAACTGTCACAGCTGCACTAGAATTGAATTAAACATAGTATGCAAAACAGTATCCTGAGGGGGGTACGAAGAGCTACAAAAGAGCAGTGAATAATATTATAGGAACATGGAACGTAAAACGTAACACTCAATTGAAGAAGAAGTCACTGAAACATGTCAAGTGACCAAGAATAAAAATAAGAAAAGAATAAGGATAGTGAATAGTGAACGGCGAACAATAAACCAATAAACCAAGTTCGTTACACGTCGTTCATATCCAAATTGCTAAATGATATATGATACATCTTATAGTCTACAATTAATTGACAATGCCAGGGAGCCCAAACAACCCCCGAAAGCTTAGAAACAATGCATGATATTACAAGAGGAACTAAGGAGCTAAGAACTAAGAAACAAGAAACCAGAATCAGAATCAAACCCACCCTCAAAATCTGCAAAGGGATTATAAACGCAATATACGCATATGATATAAACTCATTAATCCCTCCAATTCAGATAGACACTTCTAAATTCCATAATACAAGACCCATTAAACTAAGTCAAATAAATATAACCGCAAATATAATCGCATATATAATCATCACAGATATAACCACAGATATAACCAATACAATACAATAACAATACTATAATACAATATTATAACATAATACAGCATATAATATATAATATATAATAGTAAGTAATGTAAATGCACCGAATGCATAAAATGCACAAAACGGAGCTAATGATACCACATTAACAAATACACTGCAATCACACTACAATACAATACCTCCGAGCGTAGCACATTAGTACGCGCACTGTCACAGCAATCACATCCGCACGAATAAATACCAAGTTTAAATTAGAAAATTCAAAATTCAATAATTTCAATAAATTCAATTCAATTAATTAATTAATTCAGTTCAATTGACACTTATCACTTAACACTTCGTATCACATCACATCATAGATGACCGATGACCATGTCAACGTCAACTAAGATAGGAAACCGGGCGAAGTAAAATAATGAGCGCGACCATAAACCATAAAGAACATAGATACCTAGTGTTCGAATTCCCTAGTCCATACCATAATGATTATCGACCATCAAATTAACCACCAAATCATCAAATTAATCAACTAATTATACAGAATATATAAACGTTCAAAAGCGAAAAGCGGAAATAAAAGCGAAAATACTTCAACAACTTTCAATAAATCACCGCTGTGAGGTTGCGGGTTGATGGATTTCCTCGGAAAGTGTCTTGTGGAAGGCCGAATGGTTTTGGGTGTAATATGGAAATAAATGCACGCACAATTCGAAAAGCTTTGTTTTCGCACTAATTCACCTTTAAGAATAATTTATTGAATGCTAATAACGGTGCACAGTTCAATAAGGCTTTATGAGACCGGATTAAAGACCAATCACTAAACAAAGAAATCGGTTTTGATTTTATAATCGGCTTGTTCGTTTCGCTTCGGTTGCTCACTAGGTCACTAGGTGATAATAATAAAGGATAAGTGACGAGCGCGGTTAAATACAACAGGTTCGACTGTTGTCGTGACGAGGGGGGGAGACGGGCGAGACATTCGGGAGACGGCGAAGTCTCCTAGGAATCCATACTTACCATCAAACTTATCATCAAAGATGAGGCTGATATACAGTACTTTCACGAAGGTATAAAGCACACGAACATCAAATCAAGCTAGTAAAATCAATACTACGGTTATTTATTATATATAAATATGAATCATATGTTTGTAATAGGGTGGAATGAAATAAATATAAATTACATATAAATTACAAATTACAAACAATAAGGAAAAATAAAATGAAATCAAATGAATCAAATCCACAGATCGCAATCCGAATAAGATCCACAGATAGCGCAGATTGCAGGACACACTGTATTACTACATATCGCGCCGCAGAAAACAGATTATACAGAACAACAGAACAACAGAACAACAGAATCAACGGAATCAGGAATCGCCACAGAACGAAGGGCAGAATAAATAAATCAAATAAAACATTTAACTTAGACAAAATGAACCAGTAAAGTCAAACAACGTCAACAACGCATGCGATCAGGAAAGTCCCGTGAGCCCAATAAAAACAACTCTCGGTCAAATAATATTAGTTAGTAAAATAAAGTAATAAATCAATGAAACTGGAATAAATCATGGTAACAGGCAACTAGCAGAAATTAAATATGAAGCAGAAATGAATCAATAAATCAAGAAAAATCGAATCAGATCAATGTATAGCTTTAATCAATAAACATCAAAATGAAGGAATGAATGAATAATAAATGAATCAATGTACGTAAACTGAATGCAGGTAAAATAGCTAAGGATATTCAATAATTGGGAACTACAGAAAGTGTGTAACGCGCATCATACGTAACCAACATAACCGACATACATAGCCGACATAATGTAATGTAATGTAATGAAATGTAATATAATGTAAAATAATAAATACAGCAAATGAGTTATATTCCAACTAAATGTAACCGTAGGCCTTATTGGCTCAATCCCCCCTACTTTATAAATTATAGATTATACGGTTATAAGTCATAGTGTTCGAAAATGCGTTGATTTCAACCGTCGCCACACGAACCGCGGCAGCACTCTTCAGCGCGACCGGCAGCCACCATGGATGCCGGTCAGGCTGACCAATCACCGAGCTTGACGTCACCGGGAAGAAGCCAACGGCTCTTGCTACGACGAAGCCGGTGGTTCGGCCATTACGGTTTTGTATCGTTACGGTAAACACGTGCAGTACTGATTCCAAAAATTTCTAGTGCAATTAACGAATTTCGATTCTAAAGAACTCAGCATCGCAACGCGAATTCTGTGCCGACGGCCAACGCGAACTCGCGGTTAATCTAGTTCGTGCAAATCCACGAAATTAGTAGAATTTCGTGGTGACCACGTGTTGAACCAACACGTGGTTTTAATACAGCGCAATCTCAATCGCAAATTCTCCGCGACGCCGGTGAATCTTCACGATCTACGATCATCATAAATTCGTGCAACGCACAATTTATTGTAAATACTGTACATAGTGTATTTGTGCCTGTAACTATACATTGTTTGTTTTGTGCAATCTCAAGTGCATTCATTTTCAATTGCCATCTCACTGCCGATCCTACACTCCGAACCGGTTCACAGTCGCAAGCTCAAGACCTCCTTACAGTCTCGAACACTTTTGAACACATAGATTGCAAATTGTAAATTGCAAATTGTAAATTGTAAGCGATTGCGTCCATACAAATGCAAAAGGAATAAAAATTTACACCGAAAGATGTATAAGGATAAATCAAAGCACGCCTCGCAAGCATCCAAGTTTCCGCCACGCGCGCAAATCCGGCCGTAAATAAACAGGCTTGTATGCACTCTCGTACAGGGACCTTCCAACAACCAGGCAACTAGGCAGCATGCATCGATTCTGAGAAAAGAAGAAAGATCCATATTGGGGCCTTGCAAGACAACACAATCGGCCAACGTCGTCGCTCCAAACGACAATAAGCAGCCGTTCAAAACGAACGTCTTACCGATTAGGTAAGGAAGAAGAAACACTGTGGACCCCATTTCTTTGAGGGAACTCTGCACTATTCTAAGCTGTATTCACTATTGCCAGCTGTAAGTGCCACTTCCAGCGCAGATGTGCAGAAGAAGAACAAGAAGAAGAAGAAATATCTCGGAATATGTGTGTGACGCCCCTTTCCTTGAGGAAAATCTGCAAGTATCTCGGAAACGGTGCGAGCTATGGCAAAATGTTGAGAGACCTTTTTTGTAGGAAATTAAATTTCCTACTATTTATGTTCTATGAGATTTTTTGAGCAGATGCGTAGTTTTCGAGATATATCGAGATATTTAAAAGTTCCGAAGCCGCACCAACATTATAAGGATGAAGAAACACTGTGGCCCCTTTCATTGATGTAACTCTGCACTATTATAAGCTGTATTCAATATACCGAGCTGTAAATGCCACTTTTGGTGCACGTGTGCAGAACAAGAACAAGGAGAAGAAATATCTCGGAATATGTGCATGACGCCCCTTTCCTTGAGGTAAATCTGCAAGTATCTCGGAAACTGTGCGAGCTATGGCAAAATGTTAAGAGACCTTTTTTGTACGAAATTAAATTTCCTACTATTTGTGTTCTATGAGATTTTTTGATCAGATGCGTAGTTTTGGAGCTATGGCTCCAAAAAACGCGGAATTTCACTGCGAATCGTTTCCAATTTACGAAAATTATCCTTAAATAATGTCCATTGTTTATAATTAACACCCCGAACACCGGAAACAGGACGTCGAAATGCCGCGTAACACGCACGTCACGTTTTCGTTATTTAACAATAAATTAACACAATATTTAATGAAAAAACGACACAATAGCACTTCCGAACACATAATAGGAATGATTTTACCAAAAGACGCGAATAACTAAGCCGCTATCCACCGCGTCGAAAATCAAACCACGGAGCGACCACGAAACACGTCCGCTCTCCTCGACGCGTCGAGCGGGGACCGAACCTTTTTTTTTCTTTTTCGTGGGGAAATGTTACATAAGACCCCCCACCACCCCTAGGGGAGGACAGCGGGGGAGTGTCAGATTCCTACTGACCAAAACCCCACGGCGACCTCCTCTGGCGTATGGCAGAGGCTCCGGGACCTGATTACTATAACTCCGGAGCCTCCCCCGCCATGCGCTGAAAGCGCCCCTCATCGGGGGAGTAACAACTCCCCCAGCCGGCACCAGGGGTCGCACAAGGTGCCGGCTCCATCGCGGGGGAACTGCGTGCAATGGCGGCCGCTCCATCCAGCCCGTACCGCCTGCAGTCCCCGCGCCTCGATCTCCCCACAGGCTACGGGGAAGAGCAACCCCCGCCCACCCGCGAGGAAGATCGGGCGCTGTCCTTCGCTCCGCCGGCTTCCGGTGCCGGCTACACCCCGGGTCCGCGTGCAATGGCGCCCAGACAGGGCGCCTGCCGCCCACCGAGTCGTCCCTCTGTGGGCTGCGGTGAGCCGTGGCCGGCCACCCTCCAGGAGGACTCCCTCGGCTCCGCTGCACCCCCCCCTGCGGGGGCCAGCGCCACTCCCAGCGTGGGAGGGTGACGCCACTCTCCGCCCGGAGTCACCCGGCCCCCCAGCGGCGGACGGAGAGGGGCCCCCGATTTGGAACGGGGTCCCCACCCGCCCGCCCCCGGGTCCGACCTGGGTCCGGGATCATTTCGTCCGAGGTGGGAGGGTACACCGCGACCCCTCCCGCCCCCCAAGGAACACCCCCGTAAAAATATTTCTCCCACGAAGCGGGAGGGCACGCGGGCCCTCCCGCTATACTACCCCGTCCCGCACCCGTCGCGCCCTGGGGGCAAATAGCGAAAGCCGCCGTCGCCCCCCCGCACTCCTTACGGCGGGGGATCCCTGCGTCGTCGTCGCGTCCCACGTGGTCCGTGGAACCTAACCTAACCTAACCTTTTTTTTTTTTTTTTTTTTTTTAGAAGAGGAAATGCATTTATGCACGCGCGGGTTGTTCCCCCATTCACTCTATTCGGCTGGTGGGGGCCCGGGCAGTGTGGGACTCATACCCGCCCTGAGGGGGCAGCCTGTCGCCCGTTTGGTGGGGGCAAACCCAAGGAGGCAACCCCAGAAGGGGGCAACCTGGCAACCCGACCCCGAATGGTGGGGTTTAGCCCAAGAGTTGGTCTCAGCCCAGAAGGGGCGCCCTTGAGCTGGTAGTCCAGAGAGGACAGTCCTGTGGCTGGGTATACTGCCCACTAAAACCTCTCCCCTGTGTGGGCCGCCGGTACCTATTCATTCTTTGGGACATATAACAGGTTACCAACGTATAGCCACAACGGCGTTTTTGCAATTCAATGCATTTCGCATTATTCCGTCCTCCCGCAAAAACGCCATGTAACATGGGGCATCTGCAGATCCACGCCGTTGCACCTCCGATCTAGCGGTAAGGACATTTTAAACCTGAGAAATACACGCAGGAATTTTTCTTCAGCAACGACCGGCACCGGGGCATCCTCCAGGATCGCGCCTTCCCGGCGTGACCGAGCCACCTCTTCGCCTGCCTAGCACTATTGCCAGGACAGGGGTTGTTCTTCAACACGGTCAGGACAGGGACATCGTATCTCCACAGTTGACCATGCCCCTCTTCGTCCGCCTGGTGGGTTGCTGATGATGTGCCTTATCCCTGAGGTCATCACGCCGACCTGCAGAGGCAGGAACATATTTTTCTTCGGCAACGGTCGGCACCGGGGGGATATCCTCAAGGATCACACCATCCCGGCGTGACCGCGCCACCTCTTCGTACGCTGCAACCCTCGATGACCTGTCCCATACATGCCTTACACTCACACGCAAACGCTCAAATGCTCACACGCTCATGATAAGCATAACGCTTTGAATGCCCCATAATGCGATAAATACAACAATAAATAATGAATGATGAATAATAATCCATGAGCCCATAAAGCCCATGATTAGAACAGCCCATAAACGAACAATAGAGGAACAATAAATAACAGCTAAAATAACAGCTGACAGATGAATACAATAATAAAATACAATAATAAATAATAAACGTAATAAACATAATTAATCGCGATTAAAGGTGATTAAATAATAAAGGAAATTGAGAAATTAAGAAAATAAGAATAAAGAATTTGAAAATAAAGAAAGAAATAAATGTAGTGTAATGTACACACAAACATAGCCAACACAATGTAGTGTAATGTAATGTAAAGTAATATAAAGTAATAGGATAAATACAGTGAAATGAATTAGATTACCACTCAAATATGACCGTAACAATCATTTTCTCCATCACCACTACTTTACAAGTTATAGATTTATCAATTGCAAATGATAAATGACTATGTCCATGCAAATGCAAATAGAAAGCAGAAATTGATAACGAATGGTGTATAAAGATAAATAGGTAAAAAGACAATAAATCAAATCAAATGTAAGTCGCGTGCTTCAGTCAGACACCATACTACTACATAATTCAGGAATAAATAAGAGAATAAACAATTAAATGAATAAGTATAATATTTAAATCTTTAAATCATAACAGAAGCCACACGCCATCATGCATCTGGATGGACAAAATCACTCATCCTAACAGGAAGATTAACCGTACATCAATCCAGATTAATGAATAGTAAATGATAAATGAATGAATGAATGCAAGAGCAACAGAGCCATTAAAGAAATTAAAACAAATTAAGCCAATAAAGGTAAATAAGGAGAGTAAAGAAGTGTAAAGTGTAGTGCGTAGACCAACGCAACCGACATAATATAATATATTGTAACACAGAATATAATAGAATAAAATAAAATACAAAATAAAATAAAATACAGTGTAGTGTGATCCACCAACAAGTATAACTATACAATTATTCATCCATCTCAGATAACCGCAACCATCCAACAGACTAAATCAAACAAATCTACAATCAAATAAATCTACGAAATCCATTGCGCTGAACAAGCAATGAGGTCAATTATACTAAACAAACATGATAATTAATAAGGTACGGGAAGACGAAGGGAATACACTCAGCACTCAAGGCAACCAAGTGTTTCAAATATATAGTTGTCAATTATCTTTATTCATCACTCAACCGTAGAAAAGATAATACAGTACAAAATATTACACAATACTGACTGAATTTGCTCCAAATAATGTAAATTGTGTAAATTGAGTGTAAGTATAGATATAAATATAAATATGAGAATGTGTATAAACATAATAATAATATAGCATAAATGTATATGTAGATATGTAAATATGTAAATAAATATTAATGTAATATAACAGAAAACGGAGCACAATAGCACCAATAATGAACACACATTGCCATTCATCGCAATGGAAAACACGCACAAATTACAGACACACACGCGCCGAAATTCAAAATTAAACAAATTAAACAAATTTAATGATTTAATTAATAATTCAATACACGATCCCTCTCCGTGTCACAACCGAATATATGGTACATGGAGATGAAATAAACCAGTGCCACCGATGATCATGTCAACCAAATATAAGAAACCGAGTGAAACTTAAGCCATAAACCATACGCCATGTAGATGCGTAATCTTAGTAAATTTCATACAATTTAACAATTCATCCCGTTATGCCTGCCGATTATTAAATTAGCTTTCAAATTAACTAATTACTTACTTAATTAATTAATTATTTACACGGAATGTATAAGTGTCCGTGACCAAATACATCAATAAAATGCTTACAATAATTTACCATGACCGAAACCAAAATAGAATACGACAGAAGGTAACGAGAGCGAAAATCGTCTCGGTATCCCGGTAAATAAAATACGCGACACTATCCGTTGATAATAATTAATTATCCCCGGCTGACGACCATCTGCAGCACTAGCAGACAATATTACCGACCACAAGTTACCACCCTACAATACCCGGCCGCTCACTCCGTAACGGCTATCCACAGACAAATTATCTACCGCGCAGTGGTTACCCACCACGCGCCAGTTGCCCGTTAGACAGTTACCGACTGTAAAACTGTCCATCGTGCAGCCGCGCAATCCTGGGAACCCATACTTACCATCAGACTTACCACCAAGATAAGTCTGATACTACGCTATTCGCGAAAGGTAAGGTAATTATACTGAAAGTAAAAGGTAACAAATAAAACTTAAGATGGACCAAAGTCAAAATAAATTTATTAATAAGTAAGTCCAGGCTACGATTATCATTTATTACATAAACATTTATGCCTGTAAATAAACTGAACTAAAACAAAAACAAAAACATATAAATAAATATGAATATGCATGAATATAAATACAAACATAAATATGAATACAAACTGTAAAAGAAAGTGAACCAACCATGAAGCTAGATTAATAACAATTATGAAATACATTAACCCGTATAAAACCCGCAGATTGCGCGGAGTGCAGGACACACTGCGCTAGCACATTATCGCGGTGCAGAAAACAAATTAAAACAAATTACAAATTGTGCAAATGTACCGAAAATAACGGAAAACCGCCAAGAAAAGAGAGGCCGAGTAAATAAATAAGCTAAATAAAACAAATAACATAAAACACTTAACCAAATAAATCAAGATGGAAATCAAAATCAAAATCGAGATCAGATTAAAATAAAGATCAAACAACGCATGTAGCAACGCATGTAATCGGGAAAATCTCATACAACCAATCAAGCACGCAATTAAATATTATTAACTAATACTAATTTACGGGATAATAAAGTAAAATAAAATAAAATAAAATAAAATAAAATGAATCAAATCAAAATAAGGGATCAAGAAAAGAAAATGGGAAAGTGTAAACTACAGACCGTAAAGTGTAATGTGCAAGCAAAATAACCAGCACAATATACTGTGATATAAAAGAAAAAAGAAAATAAAGAATAAGATACCGTGAAGGTATAGTATAGATACAGTGAAGTGAATTTCAAAATAATATAACCATAGATAATATAAACCATACAATAGACACCTTCAACAGAGATATAACCTTAACCCTAACCCCTAATGTGTCAAAACAAGGATTGTCAACAGGAAGCAAGAACAGTGTAAGAAGACTCGTTAAGAATAGGAACAAGAACAAGATTACCAATTAAAAAGCCTGATAGTCAACACAGAAAAAGGGAACAAGCAAGGTAAGATAATAATTGTAACAACGCATCATAAAATAAACAGGAATAGCACAACTTAATAACCACAGAAAAGCACACTGTCACCCTGTTATGACAGAACTATACAATACCAATACCAGAGAGAGACATCATGAATTAATTGAATTAAAGAATATCAAAGAAGAATCAGAATATCCAAGGATATATAACAGGCGACAAATCAAGAAGGCGACAATGAAATAAAATAAAATAGTGATAAACAGTGATAACGTGGCACAAATAAATTAAAATATAAAATATAAGTATATTAAATATAGAATAACCGCATAAAAGTAAACCATAAATATGTTAATATAACCTACAAAACTTTGTACCACCATGAACATACAATTAAATCATAACTATAACTTCAATTCAATTTAATTCAGAATGAATGAACCATGACGGAATAAAGAATGAACAACTGATCAGTGAAGTCATCGATTAAGAAATTAAAAGAATGAAGTAAATAAGAAAGTGTAAAGTATAAAGTGAAAGCCGTGGCCAGCATAATGTGAATAATATAAAGTAATGCAGGGTAATATAATGCATTGTAACGTAATATAACATAAAACAAATGAAATATAATGAAATAGAATACAAAATACAAAGGTGGGCTCACTAAAATATAACCATAAAGATTATTAACTAAATACTCCATTCCTTTACACAAGTAAATTATAAGTTAAATTGTGAATGGTAGATGGTGAATGATAAATGGTCATGTCAATGCAAGTGCAAATAGAACCGATTATTGCATGACGTTTCAAAATAAAGTGAGTAAACAGCAAATAAATTAAAAAATCAAATCAAATGTAAACTGCGTAGTTCAATTAACACTATACTACTGTATAGTGTAAAAATAAATAAATAACTCAACAAGTAGAGTATTTTAAACTAACATTTAAATGGTGAATTAAACAGAAACCACGCACCATCAAAGCATTTGGATAGACAAAACCATTCATCATCACAGAAAATAACAAAATTAAGATAAATCAAAATCAGATCACTAACTTCAGCTGATCAGAGTGAATGAATGAATGAATAACGAATAATGAAAGAGTGAATGAATGAATGAATAACGAATAATGAAAGAGTGAATGAATGAATGAATGAATGAATCAAGGAAGGGAGACAACAGAATACCAGCAAGTACAAGTAAGGTAAAGTTGAATAAGCTGTTGAAAAGTAAAATTCAGGGATGAGATAACGAATGACAAATGACAATTATTTACAGAAACACAACCCCAATGTGTCAAAGCCACAGTGTCAAAACCAGCATGCAAGGACTCGTTAAAGGGACAGATTATCAATTAAGAGAGCTGAATTGCAGCCCAAATGAAAGAAGGGAAAGGAAGAAAGAAAAGAAGGGAGGGAAAAAGAAAGGAAAGGAAACAAGGTATGATAATTGAAATAATATCCTATAAAATAACAGAAATCGCTCATCCTGACGACATGAACATTAAATTAAATTTATAGAAACAGCACATCGTCACCGAAGAGCTACACTATTACTGGGAGAGACGTCATGAATAAACCGAATTAAGGAATATCAAAAGAACATCAAAACGTCCAACGAATATCAAGGATGCACAGGAAAATCAAGAACCAAATCAAGAAGCGATAATGAATATCAATAACAGTGATAACGTGACATAATAAACTAGAATATATAAATATAAATATACTAAAATATAAAATATAGAATAAAGAATAACCGTACGGAAACAAATCATAAATATTAATACACTCTACAGAACTTTGTACCATCATGAGTTAAAATAAACTAAATCATAACAATTGCTTTAATTCAATTCAATTCAGAATGAATGAACAGTGATAGAATGAAAGAATGAACAACTGAATGAAGTAATCAATTAAAGATACCAAAGAAAGAGTTAAATAAGGTAAATAGTCATAAGTCATAAGTATAAACTGAAGGTAGTAACCAACATAATGTAAACAGCGTAAATAATGTAATGTCACGTAATATAATGTATAACAAAATGAATTATACTAAAATAGAATACAAAATACAAAATACAAAAGTGAATTCAATAAAATATAATACAACCGTACAGATTATTAGCCACAATACTCCATTTCCTTACCAGAATAGCTCATAAGTTAAATTATAAATTATAAATGGTAATGATACACGATGAATGATTATGTCAATGCAAATGCAAATAGGACTTACTATTGAATGATGTATCAAAATAAAATGACTGAAGCGACTATAATCAAATCAAATATAAAGTACGTAGTTCAATAAACACTACACCAGTATATAGACTAAATAAATAATTAAATAAATAAGTAAATAAATAAGGATACTTAAATAACAAAGTTATAATAAAACCACGCACAATCAAGCATTTGAATTGACAGAACCACTCATCATCGTAGAGAAAGCAAAACTAAGATAGAATAAAATAAAATAAATAAAATAAATCATATTCACTAGCTATCTTTAATTGATCAAAATGTTTGAGTGAATGAATGAATGAATGAGTGGAACGATTAAAGAAATTGAAAATTAAGGAAATAAGGAAGACGTGAATGAAAGCAAGCAGGAAAGCATGAATGCACAATATTATTATAAGTAAGGAAAGGAAAGTAAATGAATACCCGCCACCCAACAAATAAATTACACAAAACAGCTACGCCAAGACCACAAAAGCAATCAAAGCAATCAATCACTCATCGCACAACACCATTAAAACAATCATAAAAACAATCATACTGAAACTGTAACAAAACTAAACAAAACTGAAACTAAAAGAAAACAGTTAATAACACAACCCGGATTGTCCAATTCATTTATCTAAGCGCATTACACTGCTGCATCGTCACAAATATAGAATGAAATGAAAATAGAGAAAATGAAAATGAAATATAATAAAAATGAAATGATATGAAAATGAACTTGAACTAATCAACGAAACGAAACAGCAATGCAAACCGCATAAACCATAAGCACATCATATACTGATAATAACCATTAATAATTAACTAATGAGATTCACAGAACACAGTGAAAAAACAACCGCGGTAAATGCAATAAAACAAATGGAACGATAAATGAATTGAACAATGAAATCACGTAACAAGGCGTAGATTGCACAGATTTATTAAGCACATTGCAACACTATACCGTTCACAAATAAATAATAAATAAATATATATGGTGTGACCCTTTCGGGGGTTCACTCTATACAAACGGATGTCTCTAAATACAGAATTTTCGTTGGGCGCCAGCCACTGATCGTGGCAACCGAAATCGAAGGGGGAGAAAGGGGTAAAGGGGACTCTTACAAGTGGAGGGGTCTCGGGCACTTTCGTCCTTACAATTTCGCGGGGGAGTGCGCGAGGAGGAAATAGCTGGGGGTGGGAAGGTACAGGGTCGGGATGGGTTCTCGCGGGGGTCTCTACGTTACGCGTAGTTTTACAAGAAACCGGGGTCGAAACGAGAAGGGGTTCGTTGCCAAACTCACAATACAATATAATCTTAAAATCGGGGAAGCGAAGGGCTTACCAAAACGCCTCCTACTCCAAGCTCCTCACTCACACGCTCACAATATTCTCTATCTCGCAAAATGCTTCACAACTCTCAATACTCTCGATACTTCTGACACGGTAGCCTCAGGCTCATTAACGGCTCGTCGTCGCCGCTGCGACGACGAGACCGTCGCGGGATATTTTTGGGAGGGGATGGGGTTTTGGAAGGGGGCCTTTTCGGCACGGGCCTGATCGATTATCGATACTCGATACACCGGTGATCGGGGTCGATGGGGCTGACGGACTTCCTGCCGTGACGGGTGGGCTGAGGTCTTCGGGCTCGGCGATAGATGGCTCTGGGTGGACGTTTTCGTCAATTTGGGCCGCTTCATCATCATTTCTGGAAACTCCACGTTGCTCCTTATTTGCTGGAGGGGTGGATCTGTCGCCGGCCTCGAAGCTCCTGTTGAGGGTGGTCCTCGTTGTGCTAGTCCGTCGCCTCCATCTGTCCGACACCGGTGGGTGGGAGGAAAAGGGGTGAGGTGAGGGAAGAGTTATGGGTTAGTGTTAGGTGGGCGCATGGGTGGGGAAAGCGCAGCGATTGTAACGTTGGGGGGGGGCACGGGTGTCACCACGTTACAATGGATATACATTGATGAATATGAATAAGAAATAAAAATAGAAATATGAAATATGACTGGTATGACTAAAACAATAAGTCGATTAATATAATGCGAGCTGCATAAATCATCAAGGCACATCACCCCACCGTACTTTATTAAATAAATAATGAACAAATGACACAAAATCGCAAAGAATAGCACAAAACAGTATAAATATGAATATATAATATGAACGACGAACGAAGAGCGAATTAAATTGAAATACCATAAACAATGAAATAATAGAACGAGAAATGAAATTAAAATAGATATAAAATATAAATGTAAAAATAAACACGTTAAAATAACAACGTAATACGCTGGATAAATAGGTAAAATGAAAACTATACCGCGAGCAAACACCGAATAAACACCGGATAATAGAACAATCGATTGATCGAATAATCGAACAATCGAATGTGTTAATAAATAAAGAAATAATTAATAATACATCGGGATAACGTGCCAAACAAACATTTGCAGCCAAATAGTAATAAAAAGTAAATTAACACTGATAATAATAAAATATCGAAAAAATATCGTTGCACTTTCACACAATCACTTAATAAATCGACGCAATCAGTGAAAAACAATGTAAAACAAAATAAAATAAAACGCAATAAAGGAAAAAACTAATACGTCACCGAACCGTTGACCTAATTTCACATCGTCTGTCCTCCTCTATCCAAAGCCCTGGCCGCGCGTGCAATCGTCTGTCCTTCTTCAACTACGGCGGCCATCTTGAGAACCTGCCAGTTCCTGTATGCACTTTCTTAACCAAATTAATCGCGAAATGACTCAAAAAACGCGGAATTACAGTACGAATCGTTCCCAATTAATGAAGATTACCCTTAAATAATGCTCAATGTTTATAAGAACACCCCGAACACCGGAAACACGACGTCGAAATACCGCGTAACACGCACACCACGTTTTCGATGTTTAATAATAAATTAATACAATATTTAATTGAAAATCGACACATTAGCACTTCTGAGCACACAATAAACATGATTTTAACAAAAAACGCGAATATCTAGGCAGCTATCCACCGCGTTGCAAATCCGACCACGGAGCGACCACGAAACACGTCCGCTCTCCTCGACGCGTCGAGCGGGAATCCTAACCTAACCTAACCTAACCTAGCCATTTTTTTTTAATATTTTGACAGCAAGAAAATACATTTACGTAAGCGAGGAACCCGTCGGGTTAGGAGGCGTCTCGGACAGTGTGGGACTCAAAGGTACATACCAAAACAAGTTTCCCTGAGTTGGATCGTTACAGTACCCCAATACCCACTAAAAACTTGCTCGGTATCGGCCACAGATACCTCCGGCAACTCCAGAGGGCTTTAATGGACAGCATTTTGTGTAGCCATGATGTTGCTTACACATCGACCGACTCGGACGACCTAAAGGCGTTCAGTCGTCCAAGAACGTCGCGGGTAAGCCCCAGCGCACCTCAGTTCATAACGCAGGCTATTTTGACCGACGGTGATTTCATTTAGCCACAGAAGGTATAGAGTGCGTTGGTGGACACTCTACAGCCGCTGTGCGTACACACCGCCGGTACTGTGCATTATCCTTGCAGAATCATTTTTTCCCTACCCGTATGTTTCCGCAGGAGATGTGTAGGATTGAGCTGAGCCGCTTGGTCACCAGAGGCCGCAACACACATTTGGGCGAGCTAAGCCTCTCGATGGGCGGATCTCAGCCTGGGAGAGGTCACGAAAACGAAGGAGTGCTCGCATGAATGCGAGAGTGAGGAGAGCCCGAGCCGCCTGGACACCAGCGACCGCTTCACACATTTGGGTGAGCTAAGCCTCTCGATGGGCGGATTTCGGGCCTGGAATTGATTACGCGCACGGAGGAATGCACGCATGATAGCGAGCGAGAGGAAGTCTTGGGTTGCCTGGACACCATCGACCGCAACACACATTTGGGTGAGCTAAATCTCTCGATGGGCGAATTCCGGGCGTGGGAGAGGACGCGAAAAATATTTCGAACGAAGGAATGCTCATGCGAAAACACGCGGTAGCGCTCGGAACGCTCGTGTCGTTTGTCACATGCATTCATCCATCCATTCAGTTCCTTCAAGTCTATACTACATGTGTGTAAGGGCTCCCTAAGCGGAACGCTACGTATAGTGCGGATGCAATCAGAGAACCTAAGGGGAAGAGTAAGAAGGGTCGCGGTTCGCCGAGAGTCGGCCAGCGAGAGGAAGGTTCAGGCCGGCCGGTCTCGATCCACTGCCCGGCAGGTACAGTGAGAGGGAAAGATCGAGCTCGGGATGCTGTGAAGAGCGAGCGCGAGAGAGGAGATCAAAGAAGAAGCCGCTGGTCGGAATCCGGGAGAGAGCCGAGACGCGAGCGTAATGCGTCCGAGATTAGAGGTCACTGATTGTGGATCGCGCGTCATGTTAATGCGATTTTAATTGAATTTAATTAAATTGATGTAAGGAAATTTAATATGTAATAAAATTCAAAATTTATCAAAATCTAAAATTTACAGAAAACTAGAATTGATGTTTCGTGTTTGAAGAACCGGATTAATATTATAATTAAGAATTCATACGAACCAAAACTTTGAATTTCAAATTTGCCATGAAAATTAATTTTAAAGGTAATTAAATACAATTTTCGCGATAGAAAGTTGGTGCAGATTGCTTTCAAGATTAATTGTCGGAGAGAGAGGTAGATGTTCGGGAAATGTAGCATGTATTCAAATTGAATTTTCGAAATTTGAATTTTAGATTAGGCACGAAAGCTAGCAGTTTTAAGCGCCTCATTGCGCGGGTGGGAGGCACGTACTAACGGGTGATGAACGGATTACGTCACCCGCTCGGACGTAGCGGCCGAAACTGGGTCAATGGGTCAGCCGTCGGTCGGCGTCTGAAGGGGGTGCGAACGAACCGTGTTCGTGTACGAAGGGTCCGATACTGCCGATCTGAAGGGGCTTCGCGCGCGATTCCTTTTTAGTCGCCTTTTACGACAAGCCAAGGAGGCTGGAGACGTATTCTGTAACCCCCCGCCTCCAGGGGTGGATGGGATGTAGTTTTCCACAGTAAATGTGTTAGAGCTAGAAGTTTCCAGGATTTAAGATTAGTGACAAATTAAGCTTTATGATTTGGGGTTGTGAAATTGTGTTGATGTTAGACTTGAGACCCGGGAGGAGTTCTGGATTTGGATTTTGAATTGAATTTAAATTGAGGGTAGAGTTGATCGCGGAAATCGTAGTCTAAAAGTAATTAAATATAATTTGTGCGGATGTGATGTAGATGAATAAATGCTTGTTATCTTAGAGTTAAAGTTATGGGGAGGCTAAAGTGGGTGATCAAGGAGAAGAATTGTACGTGAAATTAAGGGGGTTCTGAGAATCTTGAATTAAGATAACATAACACATAGAAACTGAAAGTTTAAAAGTAAAAGCAGATGTGTACAGTAAGAATGGGTGTGGATCATGAGCAGAATGTAAAAGGTGAAAATAGTGGAGAAATAAAAACATAAATAAAGAAATAAATGGAGGAATAGGGAAAAAGGACGGTAGAGAACAACGAAAAACAGCCAGAAACAGCTGTAAGCGGAAAGTTTGTAAAGCGGCATACGGTACATTTGGAGTTAAGCTGTACCAGGTGTCGGGTAGGGTAGGCGATAAGGTAGGTGATGGGTAATAAACGGGCAATGAGGAGCAAGGCGCTAAAGGAGGCGACGTAGGGTAAACGCGGTGCGAGTTCGCAAGGAATAATAGAGTAATAGAGTGAAAGTACAGTGAAGCAGTAAAGCAGAGTGAGGCAGTAGCATAAACTAGGAGGCCTGCTCGAGCGACCAGAACACAAAGGAGAATGGAAACAATAAGGAAAATAAAGAAGTCGGAGTTTTATTGTTCACGTGAAGCGTAGCTGACAAAAAGTAAATATGCAGGGGCACGCTGACGGGCGCGGGAGTCATGTCGGAAAAGTACCCGTGCCTGACTATCAAGGTGTAGTTTGTGTGTAGGAGATGCCGCATGGAGGGAGCTACATATTCGCGTACAGCAGGAGGGTCCTAAAAAATTGAGGAGATAGGGTCATGGTTTGTCGAGAGTCGGCCAGCAAGAGGAAGAATCGGGCCGATCGATCTCGCTCCACTGCCCAGCAGGTACAGCAAGAGGGAAAGATCAAGCACGGGATGCCGCAAAGAACGTGCGCTGGGGGGGAGATCAGAGAAGAAGCCGCGAGTCGGGATCCGGAGGAGAGCCGAGACGCGAGCATAATGCGTCCGAGATTCGAGGGCGCTAATTGGAGATCGTACGCCGCAGAAAATGCGATTTAAATTAAATTTGATTAAATTAATTAAGATGTAATTTGAAAAATGTAATAGAGTTCAAAGTTCAACAAAATCTAAAATTGGCAGGGAACTAGAATTGGTGATCCGCAGTTGAAGACCGCGATAATATTATAATTGAGAGTTGATGCGGGTCAAACCTTGAATTTTAAACTTATCATTAAATACGGAGGTAATTAGATACAATTTCCGCGAGAGAAAGTTGGTGCGGATTGCTTTCAAAATTTGTTTCCAGAGAGAGAAGTAGGTGTTCGGAAAAAGGAGCATATCTTAGAATTGTGTTATCAAGATTGGAATTTAAGATTCGACGTGAGAGCTAGAAGTATTAGGACGCCTCGTCAGGCGGGTGAGAGGCACGTACAAGCAGGTGATGAGCGGATTACGTCACCCACTCGCAGGTAGCGGCCGGAACCGGGTCAACGAGTCACCCATCGGCCGGTGTCCGAAGGGAAGCGAACGGGCCTCGTCCGTGCATGTCGGCTTGTTGCTGCCTATCTAGAGAGGCTAAACGCGTGGTGCCTTTTAAGTCGCCTTTGATGACAGGCTAGGGAGGCTGGAGACGTATTCTGCAACCCCCGCCTCCAGGGGAGACTTGATTCTATACTTCCACAGCAAGTAGGATCTGATATAATCGAAAGTCTGGTCTATGCTTTATTAAGTCAACACCCTTGACCGTTATTGATCAGTGAGTCCAATTGATTTAATTGTAATTTATTCACGTTATTAATGTTGACTTGATTAGGTCCTTTCATCGAAGGCTTGGTAAGTTTTGGGTTGCCGGGCTTTGTTGAAGACGACCACGAGACCCCTGCTCCGGTCGAGGGGAGGCGAGAAAGCGAGGGGAGTGTGCCGAAGCGCGTATCTCGAAAGCGGGGCTCAAGGGTGAGGGACTACCCCTCGCAGGTTCCCCCAGCCACAACGATTGCCGGCCGCTCTGGATAGAAATTGGGGCACCTCGTTGGGGCCTTCATTTAGTACATTTCTAACTGGGGAAGTCGCTAGTTCGCGCTGTTTGTGGTGCTCCGAATCGAAGCTTGGAGCAAAACGCGTGTGTCGATACGTGCGCCGTGGTGCAGTGAGGGGTTATTGTGTATAACTAAGCGCAGCATATCAGCACAGCACACCACAGCACATTGCTCATCCTTGCAGCGAAAAGGACCCGCTGTCGCCGACAACGCCCACGCGCCAACGCGTCTATAGCAGAGGCGGGTGAAGAAGAAGAGGAAGGAGGAGTAAAACAGATGAAGAGCGACGCAGCCGATCACTATCAGTCATCCTACGACAAGCATCGCTGAGTAAGTAAGTATTGAGTGATCATTTGTCGATTAACGTTTATCGCACCATCCTTGTTTGTTCAGCCTGCGCGTTACTATTGTTGCTGATGTTGGTGTTAGTTCCGCTGCCGTTGCTCATATTAATACGTAGTTGGTTAGTCCTTGATTGTCAGCCATGCTGGATATTGGCCGAATACCGACTGTAAATAGCTGTTCGGTTTGCCGGTGTCCTGATACTAATTACTTAGTTCTATCCTTACTCTTGATGAAGTTGATTGAATTAGTTCGATCTTGACTAGCTTAATTAATTAAATATATTCAGTTAAATCCTGGCTTGGCTTGACTTCGCTTCACGTTGTCGAGTGGTTCCATGACTTGTTTCTAAGTTGGGTCAGGTCAGCCCGCTGTCCCGCTTCATCCTTGGATTGGGTTGCGTGAGTTGAATTAAGTTGATAGGGCAGGGCAGAGGGGGAGGGCGATGCACGCAGATTGATGCGAGTCAGTTGAAACAATCCCTTCCGTGCTACAGTTGTTCCCTTTTCTCCCCCTCTTTCCCCTTTTTTTCCCCTTCCCTTTATCCTACCTTTCTCTTATTCTCTTTCCCTTCCTTTCTTTTCCCCCTTTTGATTCAGATTTAAGTTATAGATCGTAAGTCATTTGCTTCGCTTTCCGAACCCATGTTGTGGTTTAGGATCCTTGTACCGTGAGGGTCATAACCGGGGTTGTCATTGCCGTTACAAGTCGTAGTAAGTGTTGATCACTGTCATGTCAGTTCAGTTCGACTTAAATGTAGATCCTTGTACTTAAGAGTGCCCGTTTCCTTTTGTTCCGATAGCTACGTTACTGTGCTGCTAAATCTCCGAGCCGAAGAAGAAAGAGAAGAGGAAAACATGTCTGCGTTCAGCATACTGCAGATCAATTTAAACAGATGCCGCGCGGCACAGGATCTCTTGTGGCAGGCCGTGAACGAGTTTCGCGCGGATATAGTCGTCATCAGTGAGCCGTTTAATCCTCATCCGAATTGGCATCAGGACAAGAGCAGCTCAGCCTGCGTGTGATATACGAATCGTCCTAGCTGCGACATGGGGGTGACTAGAAAGGTGTTTGAGACAGACGGATGCGTGGCATTGGAGACTCGCGAGTTTGGGATAGTGAGTTGTTACTTCTCACCATCACTCACTATAGAAAGTTTTGAAGGTTAATTACGGGGTCTTCCGACATGTCTGTCAAGTGTTAGGAAACCGATTATAATCGCCGGGGATTTCAATGCCCGCTCTCCGCACTGGGGATCAGATCGCGTGGATTCACGCGGTCACCGTATGATGAATCTGATCGAGCAAGCAGGGTTGATGCCCGTGGCAAGTCAAGGAGGCCCGTCATTCGAGCGTGGTGGCGTTGGTTCTCGATTCGATGCCCTTGCGTGTAGCCGCAGCCTCCACGGTCGAATATCTAGGTCCACAGTGTCCACGCGCTATTCGGGGTCGTATCACCGCTATCTTATTCATCGATTTAAAGCGAGACCAGAGGCTATTGGTTTGCCCGAGGATTCTCTGTGGGAGGCGAGACTAGGTCGCCCGGACATGGAGGCCTGGAGGGAAATAGTGAGCGGCCAGTTACCGATACCAGGATCCCTGGATCCAACAGTTCAACGTAGTCAAGAGAGAGGAGTTGCAGCAGCCGGTCCATCGGAACAGTCCGCGCTACCGCCGCTGTGCACCGTGGCCGAAATTGATGAAGTGATTGAGGAGGTAGAGACGCTCTTTCAGTCAACCCGTCCACCATTGCCGACCCGCAACAGGAGGAAAATACAAAATGTACCATGGTGGAGCCAGGAGATAGCAGATCTTTGTCTCCAAGCAAAGCGTCTCCGCCACCACTGGCAGAAGGTGGCTCGCCGGAGCCCGACGGCAGCACGACAGCAGGCGCACCCGTATCGCATGGAGATGCTGGAAAGCCGACGTGCCTTATCCTTGGCATTGCGTCGAGATAAAGAGGCATCGTGTAGTGAGATGGTCTCGACTATCGAAGAAGATCCGTGGGGGAAATCCTACAAGGCGGTCATGAATTGTCTGAAGGGGAAGTCGCCCCTGGTTCGCCTCAACCGAGAGGAGTTCCACGCAACGGTGTCCGCGCTTTTCGTGGTGGCGCAGGAGCGACAAGCTAGAGGCTGCCATCCCAAGCGGTAGTGCAGCAGAAGAAGAGGAGGAAGACGAAGCAGGAGGAGAAGAAGCAGCGCAGGCTTCATTGATCTGGCCTCGTCAGGAAGGAGCGTCAACGTCGTCGGCATCCAACGCACGCGAGATCGCGGGGGTAGCCGCAGGGTCAAGCGCTGTTCCTCCTAACACCAGAAAGAGATGCTGAAGCCCAGGGGAGGGCACCTCGCGCCAGGGGGACGTGTTCACGAACGAAGATGTGAGGTACGCAATGGGGATGTTGAAGAAAGGAAAAGCTCCGGATCCAGATGAAATCCCTGGCGAGGCCGTTCACGTTCTGCGTAACACTGCATCCGGCTGGGTTTGTGCCCATTTCAATTCCTGTCTGAGGCTAGGATACTTTCCAAGGGCTTGGAAAGTAGGGTGTCTGGCTTTAATACCGAAGGCCAGGAAAGCCTGTAATTCTCTTTCCAACCTTCGACCGCTTTGCATGCTGTCAGACATGGGGAAGTGTTTCGAATATGCTTTGCGCGTGTTAATGCTAGGAGCGATTCGCCTGTCTGGAGGGCTGTCGGTGCGTCAACGTGGGTTCACGGAGGGCAGATCAACTCATCAGGCGATGAAGGTGGTCATGTCGGAGTGGGATCGTGCGCGCAGAGGGCAAAATCACTGTCTGCTAATTAGCCCAGATGTGAAAAATGCATTTAATACTGTGCGTTGGGACCACATCCTGGCTGCTGCCGAGCGCCGAGGGTTTCCGACGATAATAATGGACATGTAGGTAGCTATTTAAGCGAGCGAAGAGTGGGAACCCGGACGCCAAGCGGTGAGTGGGTGGAAAGGATCAGTGTTGGGACCACTGTTGTGGAACCTATCGTACGACGGGCTGCTGGACGTGCTGCTGCCACCAGGCGTGACAACCGTGGGTTTCGCGGATGATATGGCGCTGCTTATAGTAGCCCGATCATTAGACAGAGTGCGCGAGCTGGCAGAACATGCCTTACGTGTGGTGGGGGCGTGGTACGAGAGAGAGAGACTGGTTCTCGCGAAAGAGAAAACTGAAGCAGTGCTCTTAATCGGGCGGCGCGTACCCGACGGACTTGTACTATCGTACGAAGCCGCGATAATCAGGACATCGCGCTGGATTAGGTACCTTGGTGTGATGTTCAGTAATAGCAGACTCTTTCATAGTCAAATGAGGCGGGTATGTGAGAAGGCAGTGAAAGTAGCGCAGCACCTCTCGTGGCTGCCGAGTGCTAGAATCTATAGTTTTGTATGCGTCTCCGGTATGGAGCGAGGCGGTGGAGTACGGGTGTGTGAGACAGCGATTGATATCGACACAGCGGTTGGGGTTACTGCGCGTGACACGCGCGTATCGTACCGTTTCATCAGAGGCATTGTACGCGCTGTCAGGTTGCATGCCGTGGGACTTGTTCATAAGGGCCAGGGCCGCTTTGTATGGGTACGAGAAGGCGGAGGACCCGGAAGAGCGCGTGAATCTGCCGCAGGTGGTGGAATATGACACCTTTGATCGCTGGCAAACTCGATGGACAACCTCGGAGAGCGGCGCCTGGACTCGCAGGCAGATTTCCAACATCGAGGCGTGGGTGGGGAGCAATGGAGCACGTTACCTAACCTATAATCTGGCGCATGTGATGACAGGTCACGGATGCTTTGCTCGTTATCTCCATCGGATAGGAAGAAGTCCGTCCCCGAGCTGCTGGTTTTGCGATCCTCCAGTGGACGATGATGCGTGCCACACAGTGTTTGTGTGTGATCGTTGGGCAGTGCAACGAACACTTCTATACCTGGAGGTAGGGGAACTGACTCCAGACCCGTTTGCAAGCTGTCTTCTGGATAGACGAAGGCAACGCTCTCTTATATCGTTTGTAACCGAGGTGAAGACCAAAAAGGAGAGTGAGGAGAGAGCAAGAGAACGCGCATGGTGAATGGTGCCTCGTCGAGTCCGCCGGCGAGGCTCCCGTCACTCCCGCGGCACATGCGGATCCCGGGCCAGGGGTGGCCGCGGGCGCCGGTGAGGCCAGACCGGCGAAATTAATGGCATTAGTGAGGGCAAGCCAAACGTACGCACGTACTCAACCCGACCACCTAATTATGTTTGCGAGTATGTGAGTTAAGTATGTGAGTTTAGTATGTGTATTATTGTATCTGCGAGTTTATCTGTGAATTTATATGTCAAGAAAACATTTGTAAGGGAAGGTAAGGAGTTACGTAGAATGTTATTAATAAATGGACGCCTTGCAGGCATTATTGCTTGATCAAAGCTTAATGTTTGTGTTTACCCAGTCCAGTAAGAGGAATGCGGTACTCGTGTCATAAAATAGGGCACATACACAGAAGTTCGAAGGTAGGGTTCACTCATTGAGTTGATCATTACCGGCACAATCGATGCCAAGTAAATTATTCGCGTGTCTGGAAAATTGAGGCGAAGTCGTACTCGTGAGGCCACGCTGAGCGAGAGCAGGGAGGAAGGGGAGCCGCGAAGGAGCACTTCCGCACGGGCAAGCTGCCAAGCCACACAAAATCCGACTTAAAAATTTAATGGGTGCAGTATGCAGGCCAGGCAGTCCGAAGCCGGGTTAACGAGTTCCGTCACCTTTGGCAAATAGCAGTTGGGAAGGGCCCACACGGGGAGTACGGTAAGGAAAATCAACCGCGGATCGGAGTCCGGGAGAGGGTCGAGACGCGAGCTTAATACGCCTGAAACTCGAGGTCATCAATTGAAAATCATATTGTGCAAAATGCAATTATGATTAAGTTGATGAAACGCAATCTTGAAGTAGTCAAAAATTCTAAAGTTGACAAGGAACCAGGGTCAATGATTCGTAGTTGAAGGACTATGTTAGTATTATGATTGAGGATTGAGAAGTGTCGTAGATTTGAATTAACTTATCATAAGAATAAAATTAAGAGGCAATTAATACAGTCCCGCGAAGGCAATTGATGCGAATCTTTCTCAAAATTAAGCGTTGCCAGGGAGACAGGTAGGTACTCGAACAATGAAGCATGTATTAGAGTTGAGTTTTCATGATTGGATTTAAAATTAGGCGTGAGAGCTAGAAGTTTTAAGCGTCTCGTCAAGCGGGTGAAAGGCGCGCACCGGCGGGCGATGAGCGTATTAAGTCGCCCACTCGCACGTAATGTCCAGAACTAAGTCGATGAGACGACCATCGGCCGATGTAAGAAGAACTGCAAGCGAGCCGCGTCCGTGTACGACGGCCTGAAGGCGCCAATCTGGAGAGACTCCGCGCGAGGTCCCTTTTTAGTCGCCTTTTACGACAAGTCAGGGAGGCTGGAGACGTATTCTGTAACCCCCGCATCCAGGGGAAATTCAATTCCATATTTCAATTCATAGCCCAGCAAGGAACCAGGACACGAACGTGATGAGCCTGGAGTTTGAGGTTGCCGATTGACAGTCGTGCAGCGCAGGAAATCCAATTATATTTAGGTTGATAGAATCTAGTTTGCATAAAAGAGTATGTTATAGTTCAACATTTCCAAATTAAGGACAACAGGGACCTAGAGTTGATAATTCATAATACATAATTATGAATCTATACTAGTGATTAGAAGTTGAGAGGGATTCGTAAATTGAGTTATGTATTAACGTGGGAGTTGCAGCTAAGGGGCCATAAATGTAAGTTCACAAAATAGGCTGCTGATCACTATTTCAGGATTTAGGATCAGCAGAATGTGAACAGAATGCTAGAAACGATGTTCGCAGAGTGAAAGGTTACATTAGAGTTATGAGAGGTTTCGTCCTCTGGTTTTAGGTACATATGTGAGCTAGAAATTAGATTTAAGATTGGATAGATTCAACCGTTGATGAGCCGGTAATCGCAGTTGGTTATTTCCCTAGCTGCTTGCCCAAGCAGTTGCACAATTGAAGTTAGAGTATAATTGAGACTTCAGCAGGTCAGAGATCACCCGCACCGCGTGAGCCACTCGTTGGAGGCGAAGCGCCTCATC